>NC_134690.1:126496504-126796504 GCF_050947455.1 Rhinoderma darwinii | reverse complement strand
ATCAACTTTTTTTATTGTTTCATGCACTATGTGAGCTTTGTTCTCTGTCTTTCTCTTTGTTTAACTTTGCATAATGTCTCCATTGAGTGGTGTGACCAGGGGCGTAACTAGGAAAGACTGGGCCCCATAGCAAACGTTTGACTGGGGCCCCCCTCCCCTGAGTATCACACAACCCTCCCTTGTAGATAGTGCCTCCCTATATATTCCTCCACACAGCACCCCCCTATAGATAGCACCATACAGCCCTCCTGTAGATAGCACCATACACAGCCCCCTGTAGATAACGCCTTACAGCCCCCCTGTAGATAACGCCATACAGCACTCCCCTTGTAGATAACGCCATACAGCCCCCCTGTAGATAACACCATACAGCCCTCCCCCTGTAGATAATGCCATACAGCCCCCCTGTAGATAGCACAATACAGCCCTGAAGTTTGCTATGGTAATTCAGATTCCCTAATGCCGTAAGCGCCAATCTTGCTAGGCTGTGCCCAAATGAGCTCAGGTGGCTGCCTGTCCATGTCCATGTTGGATCTTTGTTCTGCTCCATGTTGGATCTTTTTGTTCTGCTCCATGTTGGATCTCTTTGTTCTGCTCCATGTTGGATCTCTTTGTTCTGCTCCATGTTGGATCTTTGTTCTGCTCCATGTTAGACCTCTTTGTTCTGCTCCATGTTGGATCTTTGTTATGCTCCATGTTGGATCTTTTTGTTCTGCTCCATGTTGGATCTCTTTGTTCTGCTCCATGTTGGATCTCTTTGTTCTGCTCCATGTTTGACCTCTTTGTTCTGCTCCATGTTGGATCTCTTTGTTCTGCTCCATGTTGGATCTCTTTGTTCTGCTCCATGTTGGATCTTTGTTCTGCTCCTTGTTGGATCTCTTTGTTCTGCTCCATGTTGGATCTCTTTGTTCTGCTCCATGTTAGACCTCTTTGTTCTGCTCCATGTTGGATCTCTTTGTTCTGCTCCATGTTGGATCTCTTTGTTCTGCTCCATGTTGGATCTCTTTGTTCTGCTCCATGTTGGGTCTCTTTGTTCTGCTCCATGTTGGGTCTCTTTGTTCTGCTCCATGTTGGATCTCTTTGTTAGGCTCCATGTTGGATCTCTTTGTTCTGCTCCATGTTGGATCTCTTTGTTCTGGTCCATGCTGGATCTCTTTGTTCTGGTCCATGCTGGATCTCTTTGTTCTGGTCCATACTGGATCTCTTTGTTCTTGTCCATGCTGGATCTCTTTGTTCTTGTCCATGCTGGATCTCTTTGTTCTTGTCCATGCTGGATCGCTTTGTTCTGATCAGCCTGGTCACCTTTGATGGAAGCCTATATTGCTTACACGATATCAGAAATGTTACCACTGTGCATTTTTCAGGGGAACGTGAGTATACATACTGGAGCAGGGAATAATAATGAGACAGTATTTTGGAGAAGATACATCTACTATAAATATACATTTTTATAGTGGTGGTCAGTTTACTGTTGTATTTTTAGTATGAGTTGTGTAAGATATCAAATAGATCCTCATCAATAAAAACAGATGAAACATTTTCTAATATAAATCAGCCAGCTACTATTAATAACAACTGTCTCTGTTATAGATGGGGTGAGAATAAATTAACATGCCATGCTCAAACACCAGCAGATTGCAAGGGCAGCATTGTGTATATTTCCGTCTGCTGTATTGTTGAAAGGAGATTTCAGAAAATACACAGGGCAGATGGCACACAGCACATATATACACAGCAAGAATGTGAATGCCAGTGCCTACAGAGTGCATCCACATACTTGCAGTTTAATGCACAACTTTTTAATAGATTGAACTTTTTATATATCTGGATTAAATCCCTGAACTCAATACAATTTACGCTTACAACAAACACCTATTAACAACAGTCAGACTTTCATTAAAACTACTGCATGAAAGGCTGGTGTGGAATAAAATAATAAATTAATGTTTTGGGTTACTTAATAAAGTTCAATGGAAAAGTACGTACCCTCAAAATGTAAAACCTGGACAGAGCTAAACTCCACTCTAAATAACCCTAACCATGCCTAGGGTCATCTGACAATTTCAGTTTCTAGTGATAACATCCATTTCTTGACTATCACAAAAAAAATGTGGTAGCAAAAACGAGGCTTAAAGGTTATAATAATGTCTAATAATAAAGTGATGGCATATCGCTAGGATATGCCATCACTTTATGATTGGCTGGGGTCCGACCTCTGAGAATAAAGGGGCCGTAACGCTTGTTTACAAGTGCTGCACCCCCTTCTAAGTTTTCCTTTTTCCTGCCAGTTATGGCCACCCTGGATGTGCAGGGAACTGCAGCCGGCGCCATTCACTTGAATGGGAATGTGCTGCAGTTCCCTGCATGGTGGCTGGCTAGGATTTAGGCATGTTTGACTATAATTTGCTCTTCTATATGGTGGGGTGGGAAGTGGTACGTGTATATTTTGGCTGATGTGCCATCAGAAGATTCTAGGCAGTGTTTTATCAAAGCATATGTCAGATCCATTTTACTAATGCACTTTAGTTGACACATTAGTTTTTGTTATAAAAGAAAACTATATATTACTCTTGACAGGTAATGTGAAGAGTATCAGAAATAAAAGACAGAACAGAAACAGCTGGAGCGAGTTTAATTATGCAAAGTCAGCTGCGTTGTTACTTAAATCTTCTGAATTCCTCGATAAACCCATAATATGCCTAAGGAAATTAAAGGGAAATTAAAATGTAAATGTGTATACATGGACGGCGTCAGAATGATTCAATGCCTATTGAGAATAAGCTTTGTTTATAGACAAATAATGATGTGTATTATATGGACTCATCTATACAATATAGATCTTAATATCCGTTGCCTACTTTGGTTGAGGTAAACTATAGATGTAGCTTAGCTAAAATTGCCATTCGTCATTCAACAACTTCTGTTGTGCAGCCTGATGACTCGTTGATCTAATCGTAACTTAACGCTGGCAGTTTCCAATATATGAAAATTGTTTGAACACGCCAATGTCCCCAACATCTACAGTGCACACAATAGATAAGCACTGCCAGAGGTGTCTAGAGGCAGGTAATTCTCCTCCATCTATTAAATAAGCATTGGAGTGTGTATGCATGTTTATGAGGGATATAGCTTTCAGCTATGGAGTAGTAGGTTGAAGTTTAGGTGTGGCTTGTTAGTCTCAGCTGTAATACATATTTTGTGTAGAGACAGCGGGATTTACTAAGACTGGCGTTTCATAAGTCTTAATATAAAGAAAGTTGGAGTAAGATGCGACATTTATTACGAGGCAAATGTCGCAACAACCGCGGCCGTTTGTCATATATTCCCTCTGCCATTGGACATGCAGTAAAATAAAAATAAATAAACTCACCTCACTGCTCCTCTTCCCCCTCTGGGTCCCCTCAGGCTCCATCAGAATGTGGCGGCTCATACAAGGTCCTGACGCCAAGCAGACTCAGGGTCTTATATGCGACGCAGCACTCAACGTCATCTGTGCTTTGTCACATACAACGCCCTGACGCTGACATGCTAAGGGAGCCTGAGAGGACCTAGAGGGGAGAAGAAAAGCGGAAAAGTGGGCATTTATTTTTTAATTGTCCAATGGGGAAAAGGTAGTCTGATGGGGGGGTGCGGAGGGAGTACAAGGTATGAAGGCAGGCACAGGCCTTTACCTTGCTACGGCGCTCCGAGTGAAATCTATGCCTGCAAGGATATATATATATATATATATATATATATATATAATCTGGGGAAAATTATAATAAATTTGTTGGGCAGCCTCCTTTTGGGAAGCCACACCGCTTCTGACAAAAGTGGTAAGTGCGACGAAAAAAGCAAATTGCGACACTTGAGCCTTATTGCAACTTTTCTAATCCAGAAAACTGGCGTTAAAAAGGGCGATAAATTCCCCCTGGATTTTTGAGTTTCGACATGGGAGTACAGTTTATGCAGGCCAGGACTTGTGATTTTCTTACAGCTGTCTTTGTTACTACACATTTATCATGGACCTTGCAACATTTTAATACATTTCCTCATAAATCACTCAAATAATTTTCTTTCTAATTTTTACCTAGGCAGAAGTTGTACCTGCAGCATTCTTATTAAATCTTCCCTATTGAGTTGTTCCCAAATGACAAACCCCACTACATTTCTGAAGGGTCAGGCAATAAAACTTAAAGCATATTAACATTTATTAATGGTACATTATGAAGAGGAGTGTTAGGCATCAAGTCCCGTTTTTCCCTCTTGGTGGGATAGGAACTCTTTCACTGAAGAATATCATAATATCAATAAATATGTACCAGACTAAGATATCTTGTTGAAATACTGAATGAGAGTACACACGTTCCCACTGCCAACAATAGCATTTTGTGGCGTTAGATGCAACCATTGCTGTTCCAAATGTTTTTATGTAAATATGTCAATAGACACATTGGGATCAGAATTTTGTGCTTCAGTTGTTTAAAGGGGTTTTCCCATTTTGGACATTTATGGCATATCCACAGGATATGCCATAAATGTCTGACAGGTATGGTTCCCCCTTTGGGACCGCACCTATTTCTAGAACTGGGCCCTCTGACACCCCGTGCTACCATTGCTTTCGCTGATCTCTGATTGAAAAGGTGGTTTGGAGTATGAAAACTGCCAAACCCGCTGAGCTACGCTGTTTCTGTAACTCCCATAGAAAAGAAGGAGCGTTTGGGAGATAGCTGTAGCACAGTGGGCTCGGCTGTCTCCATACTCCAAATTACCTCTTCAGTCAGTGGCTGGAGAGCAGCTATAGAAGGAAAAGATAGGACGGAGGTTAGGGGGCCCCATTTTAGAGATAGGTGCGAATCCCAGAGGTCTATCAGATATTTATGACATATACTGTGGGTATACCAATAATTTCAAAGATGGGGAAAACCCCTTTAAACTCTTGCCCAATAATAATTTAATTAGCCCTTTAGTTAACCCTATTTCTTTCAGTTATCGCAAGCTATTTAATGTACCAATTAGAGATCACATGCCTAGTTATGTACCTTAAAGTGTAACTCCAGATTTGGAAAACTTCTGACATGTCATAAAAACAAGTCAGAGGATTTGTCTGAAAGCAAGGTCCCCACTTATCCCTAGAATCATGGGGCATCAGCAGGCTTCTAAGATCCCTATGTGCAATGATAGGATAAGTGCAGGCTACACTGAATTGTAGAGTCTAAGGAAACTCTGGTCTTCACATTAACCCCTGCAAGGACATGTGGTCTTTGCTGCATAAGAATTTACCAATTCACGGCCCTAAATATAGTCTGGGTCAGTGACAAGACCGGCAGGAACACAGGAAGGGCAGGACTGATGTCATTGATAGCGATGTAGCTGGAATTTAATGGCAACAGAATTGTGTAAGCTGAAAAGAGTGGAGTAAGGATACAAGAACTGATATTGTAGCTGGAATTTGGCCAAGACTGAACAAGATGGTGAAGCAGAGTAGACTTCAGAAAGGCTGCTGAAAATAATGCAGGAACCAAGAGGGCAGTAACATTGATCATCAATTAATGAAGGCCGGATTAAATAACTGATCAACAGATGACATCATTAGCTAGCACAGTTACCATGGTAATTTGACACAACTGGGGCAGGACAAGTGCTAAAATTGAGGGACGTGCCAACTGATGACATCATTGGGCTATGCCTGTTGTGAATACAGCTAAGGGGTATAAAGATAGTGTAAAATAGATAATTCCAGTAAGTATCTGTATAGTGTTAGATTTGAGTAAGCAATGACTTCACTAAAGATTCATTTAGAATATATTTGACAAAGACCAGGGATCCCATTAATGAACTTCACTAAGAATTTATTAAACTGCAAATCATATTAATATAATATTAGAAGCGTTATTCTTATATCTGAAATAATAATGAAATATAAAGAAAAGTATAAGCGAAAGTTTCTACTGTTTTCCTATTAGTAGCTCAAAGTTTTGATGGATCAAATGAAATATAGAGGCTGTTACCACTATGTTGGTGTTGTCTAAATTAATTAGATGTGTCACAATTAAGAATGCAAAGATTCCAGTTACGATGTCTGAAGAAAGTGCCGAGAAGTTTTTGACATATAGGGTGAGCTTAAATTAATGCAGCATCATCTCTGACGAACCGAAAATTACACGTAGTCCATTATTCACACCTAAATCAGTTACCGTGACAACAGTACAGATTATACTCAGCACTTACTATTCTGGTGGAAAGATGAATTATATATAATAATGTGCTTTTGAGTGTTACTTTTCCATGACGATATCAAGAGATTTATTTACTCATATATTATCAACTTTAAAAGACAAATTATCGTTTCAGCAAATTTTTGACATGCCGTAGTGACATATCAGAAGTTTCGATCAGTGGGGTCCAGGTGCTAAGACCCCCACCGATCGCTTAAACAAACGAGCAGAAACGCTCATCCGAGCGCTTTACCTCTTTGGTGGCAATCGGCAATTCTAGAACAAGGATTCATAAATAAACTTTTATTCAATAACTTTCTATTTACTCAAATACTAATGTATTATACAAATCATAAAAACTATCAAGCCAGCAATTTGGCATACTATCCTAAGAATTTGTTTATATTGACGTTATATTGAATGACTATCTTTATTACATTACAACATTACAATAGTTTAGTAAGTAAAGTAAAGTACAGTAAACCAAAGCTGTGCTTACATCAATGACGGAATATAATTTATCTTTGTACTATAGAATAAGCAATGCATTTTCTGGTGAAACAATGTTCTTTATATTACTGATGTGCAACTTTGCATAAATGAATTTATTCCAGTCAAACATACATTGTTTGGACAAAAGTATTGGGACACACCATTCAATTATTGAATTCAGATGTTTCCTTCCGTCCCATTGCCACAGTCATATAGAATCCAGCACCTCGCCATGCAGTCTGCCTTTACAAACATTTGTGAAAGAATGGGTTGTTCTAAAAAGCTCACTGAATTCGAGCATGGTGCCGCAATAGGATGCCATCGTTGCAACAAGTCAAATTGTGACATTTCTTCCCTCTGAGATACTCCACTTTCAACTGTGAGTGGTATTATTGAAGAGTGGAAGCATTAAGAAACCACAGCCACGAAGTGGCAGATCACACAAAGTTAAAGAGCGGGGTTGTTGAGTGCTAAGGAACATAAAAGTCGCCAACGCTCTGCTGACTCAATAACTGCAGAGTTCCAAACCTCATCTTCTTTAACATTCACACAATAACTGTGCGCTAGGAGCTTCATAGGATGGATTTCCATGGCCGAGCAGCTGCATACAAGTCTTACATCACCAAGCACAATGCCAAACGTCGGATGGAGTGGTGTAAAGCACGCCGTCACTGGACTCTGGAGCAGTGGAAACGTGTACTGTGGAGTGACGAATCACGTTTCGCTATCTGGCAGTAGGATGGACGAGTCTGGGTTTTGCAGTACTAACTCCATATTAATACCTCTGGCATTATAATGGGATGTCATAAAAGCTTCTGTAGGAGTCCCAATACTTTTGTCCATATAGTGCATGTGATCTTAAAACTTGTGGCCAAAATGATCTCAATGGGAAGATTTTCTTAGTACGGGTGCACCATACAAAGGTTGTGCTGGTCTCTTCTCCAGTGCAAAGGTTGACAGATCCAGAACTGTTTTTTCTTTTTCTATTTTACATTTTCCTACTTAGAAAAGTGTCCGAAATCTTTAATAAATTTGTTGCACTCAGCATGACTCTAAAAGTCCACATATTCATATGTGTCAGAAAAAGTGGCACAGGGGATTTATAAATATGGCTTTCAGCTTGAATACTATATTTTTCAATGCATTACTAAAAAGTGGTGTGAATACATTGATAAATCTGCCCCAATATGTTTATTACTGTCCATGTGCCTTAGCTGCTTTTTGTGTCTGAGGGTTTGTAGATTATTGAACACTTATTTTTCTTCCTGCTGGGCTCTATCAACCTTACTATATCCATAAGTAACACAAGCAGCCAGTGATGCATTCACCAGTTCTGAACATGATGGACTCTAGTGTCACTTATTAGACCATTAACCCCTTAACGACATGTCACGGACTAGTGCGTGACAGACGTTAAGGGGAAGTATGGAGTGAGCTCACGGGCTGAGCTCGCTCCATTCTCAGCGGGTGACGGCTGTGTTATATAGCCAACACCTCACTGCAACGGGCGGAATCAGAGATCACTTTGATTCTGCCTATTTATTAAATGCTGCGGTCAATCGCAACAGCGGCATTAAAATTGTTAGAATCAACAACAGCGACGCGATCGGCTGGTGACAATGGTTGTCATGGCAGCCTGGGGGACTAATGATGGCCCCCAGGTTTGCCATCCTTGTACTTCTCTGAAACCCTGCTTCCGGCAGGGCTTCAAAGGAGACTGTCAGAATTATGATATACTGCAATACATTAGTATTGCATGATATCATGCAAGCAATCCAACGATCACTGCTTCAAGTCCCCTAAGGGGACTAATAAAAAAAAAAGTAAAAAAACAGTTAAATAAAGTTCTTTTTTTTATGTTCAAACAAAAAAAAAGTATTAAAAGTTCCAAAAAAAAACCTTTTCCCATTTTTCTCCTAAAGCAAAGTTAACATAACTGGTATGGCCGCGTCCATAAAAGTCAGAACTATCGCAATATAGCGTTATTTAACCCGCTCGGTGAACACCGTAAAAAAAATAATAATATATAAAACATGCAAATTGATTTTTTTGGTCACATTATCTCTCCAAAAAAAATTGAATAAAAAGTGATCAAAAAGTCGCATGTACCCTAAAATGGTATCAGTGAAAACTACAGCTGGCCCCACAAAATTTAAGCCCTCACAGCACTAAATTGATGAAAAACTAAAAAAGTTATGGCTCTCAGAATGTGGCGACACATAACCTTTTAAAAGTGGTAAAACATAAAACAAAACATATAAATTTGGTATCGACGTAATCATATCAACCTGTAGAATAAAGTGAATATGTCGTTTTTACCGCCTGATGGACTCCGTAAAAACAAAACCCCCCCAAAAATGGCGTAATCGCTGTTTTTTGCCCATTTCACCCCACAAATAAAAGATTTTCAGCTTCCCAGTAAATTATGCAGTACAATAAATGTTGCCATGAATAACTACAACTTGTCCCGCAAAAGACAAGCCCTTATATGGCTATGTCGATGAAGAAATAGAAAAGTTATGGCTTTTGGAATGCGGGGAGAAAAAATCTAAATTGAAAAAACTCAAATTGGCCTGGTCTTTAAGGGGTTAAGAGGCCTGAAGATCCAAGCAGGAGACACAATATACTGGAGAAACAATATTCACATGGTTAACAGGAGTCAATAATTGTTTGATAGAACATAATAATCCTAATAATATCAAATAATGTCACTAAATTTTTAGAGGACAATGTTTGGGTCATTCAAATTCTGAAGTGCAGTCCAGTATGGTAAGCAGAGGGTTCCACTCCATGTAACCAATCAACATTGGTGTAATAAACAATGGCCTCTCTTTGCTTTATTCTAAGTTCTGTAACATCTATATGCATTCAAAACCTAATTCAACTCGCAAAACAACTTCCCTGTAATCCAATAACCATAAAATCCCTTGCACACTGCTGCTGTGAATCTACCCCTCATATTCCCTTCTTTTTGTTCTGATGCCTCCTTCTCCCTAGATGTTAAAGGGGTGTTTCCATCTCGGTCATTTATGTGTAATAGTCCCACACCTAACTCTACAATGTAGCTCCATGACCCAATTCGTACATTCTGTCGCTGGGCTCCGGCCACTATAACCGCCAAACACCTTTTTTCCAAGCTGATTCCGGAACATTCATAGAAGTGAATGGAAGTTACGGAAACCACATAGCAGAGCCAGCTGACTCGGAACTCGGGAGCTATGCAAACAACATAGCTCCCTTATTAGGCTGAGTTCACATGGGGCGGATACGCTGCATAATAGCACGCAGGGTATATGCCCTGTGCGCCGCAGGGAATTCCGGGCGAAAAACCGCACCAAACTGTGATGCAGTTTTTCGCCTGGAATGTCCGCTGCGAAACACTGCTAGCTGCTTATATTTAATTATTATAATTAGAAGTTATATATTTAATAAGTTATATATTTATTTATTAGAATTAAATTATTATAAGTTGTTGTTTTTTCCAGATAAAACTGTTCTTTAAGTCCAGATGTGGCAATAAAAACTTGCGTTTTAAATGTGGATTTTGCTGCGAATTCTGCTGTTTATTTAATGGTTTTCAATGCAAAGGGTGAAATCTGTGGTGAAAATCCATGGCATTTCTGCAAAAGAATTGGTATGCTGCGGATTTGAGACTGCAGATTGCGCTGATTTCCATGCAGATTTTTTTCGACACAAGTGGGTAGAGTTTTGAGATCCACACGTATTGTACTCTAAATTGCTGCACAATTATGCCACGTCTGAACATACCCTAAGGCTCTGTTCACATAAGTGTCATGGCTTCTGTTTGTAAAGATGTCATGATAGCTATGTCCATCCCTGGTATTCAGATTTCTGTGCTTTTTACTTTAAGAACAGTGCTGCTGACGGCTTTATTCTTTCCAGACGAAAAAAAAAAAAGGGCGATGGTAACCCCAACAGAGGCCCTGAATGCCAGTGTGAACAGAGTGTAACATACAGTATGAACTTACCTGGGATACTCTCCTAAGATCTAGTAATTCCATGGTTTATTATACTCCCTGGCTTATTTATTAGGTCCGCAAGCAATAGACTATAACGCCAGCCTCCCGCGAAACAGATACACTGCGTGAAAACCACGCAGCGTATCCGACCTGTCACCCGCAGTACCTTCTGTCCGAAAAACGTACCCACACTGTGGTGCGTTTTTTCAGATGGAATTTCCGCTCATACTTACGTAGGCTGTTGTTATGGCGACACGTCCCTCCTTACACAGTCCGGTCCGGCCTCCCTGGGTGACGCTGCAGCCCATGTGACCGCTGCAGCCTGTGATTGGCTGCAGCGACGGTCACATGTGATGTAACGTCATCCCATGAGGCCAGTCTCTGATGTCATCTAGGCTGGTCTCCTGGGATGAAGTAACATCCCATGTGACCACTGCTGCAGCCTGTAATTGGCTGCAGCGGTCACATAGGATGCAACGTCATCCCAGGAGGCCGGACTGCAGGAAAAAGGAGGGCATTCTGGGTAAGTATGATTTACTTTTTTCCGGAGATGCAATTTTTGCGGCATCCTTGGCTTTCTGTTGCAGGTTTTGCAGCCCATTTGAATTCAATGGGGAAAACATATAACGGAAAATCAACAAAAACGCAGCATAAATTGACATGCTGCGGAATTAAATTCAGCACCGCAAGTCAATTTATTAACGCTGCAGGTTTTTTCCACATCGGGGGCAAGAGATTTTCAGAATCTCATCCACTTTGCTGCTACTGTAAATGCTGCGGAATTTCTGCACAGAATTTAGTTGCGGAAATTCCGCAGCGTTTACGCTATGTGGGAACTTGGCTTAAGACAACCACACATAATGTTGTAGCATGTCTCAAAAGTAACTTGGTCTACAAACAGCATAATAATGCATCAATGCCTTTTTAGTTTTCTTACACACGACCGAGATCGGACCATGAAAAACGGTCCGAGTGTCGGCCGGATTTCCCGGCCCGACCACGGTACTGGTGAACGGACATTTTATGTTGCTAGAAGTCTCTGCCTTCCCGCGGAACTGCTGTTCCGTAGCGTATTATTTTGTTCAGTATGGAAGAGCAGTTCCGCGGGAAGGTAGGGACTCCTAGCATCATAAAATGTCTATGACTACAGAAGTACCGTTCACCTGTACCGTGGTCGGACCGGGAAATCCAGACTGTTTTCACTGCCTGATCTCGGTCGTGGGCAAGAGCACTTACAGACACTGTTAGGGTATGTTCATACTCAGTGACCAAAAACATCTGAAAATATGCCTGATTTTCAAACGTTTTTGTAGCAACTCGCGTTTTTCGCAGCATATTTTACGGCCGTTATTGGAGCTGTTTTTCAATGGAGTCAATAAAAAACGGCTCCAAAAACATCCCAAGAAGTGACATGCACTTCTTTTTCGCGGGTGTCTTTTTACGTGCCGTATTTTGACAGCGACGCGTAAAATGACACCTCGTGGGAACAGAACACCGTAAAACCCATTGCAAGCAATGGGCAGATGTTTGTAGGCGTATTAGGGGCGTCTTTTCTGGCGTAATTCGAGGTGCAAAACGGCCGAGTTACATCTGAAAACATTGTGTGAACATACCCTTATTTTCAGTCAGATTTGTTGCAAAAGTGCCAGCCTCAATATTATTTTCCAAATCAATGGCACTTGCTTTCTTGTGTGTGGGGTATATTGCAAATTCAACACAAAACTTTTTTTTTTTTCATTTTAGATATGCTCACCAGTAAGAAAAAGCTCAGCAAAAAAAAAAAAAAAATGGGGTAAAATAAAACAAGCTGCCTTAT
This sequence comes from Rhinoderma darwinii, assembly GCF_050947455.1. Classification (NCBI taxonomy): domain Eukaryota; kingdom Metazoa; phylum Chordata; class Amphibia; order Anura; family Rhinodermatidae; genus Rhinoderma; species Rhinoderma darwinii. The sequence goes on along the minus strand of NC_134690.1, from coordinate 126,784,019 downwards.
TGTTAGAGCATATTGTTCTGCAAATACATTGCTGGCCTTAGCAGCACTGACTGCAGTGAAAATACTGGGGAGCGAGTTGGCTCTCTTGTAAAGGGGCTGTCTGGATGACAAAGGTTGAACACTGCTGTCATTTATAGCTTCATGTACTCATAAAGCTTCTGGTGCATAGAAGCGATCCAGACTGCACTTGTACATTTTGGAGATGGCTGTGTCCTAATATATTGCAGAAAAAGAGCCATAATATGCATGTAATAGAGGACATTATACCACTCCCACACTATTCTGCTAGTAAACGGCAGAAGAGAAATGGACCAAAACACCTTCCCTACCTTGGCTGACATTGCACGGAGTGAACTGGCAGAGCAGCTGTGTAGTGGCTTGTAAAGAGGGGAAATGCAGAGACTGTATGACACTGACATATGGTTCTCAGATATTAGAAACCACCAAATCATAGACACAGGCCTAGATTTTATTTAAGTTTTTTTCATATCTATCTATCTATCTATCTATCTATCCATTTCATATTACTCTATTTCATATCTATCTATCTATCTATCTATCTATCTACATTGCTATGGTCTTAAAAGATCAGGGGCACAAGGCCCAAGACTTATATTAACCCCCCCCCCTGAAAAATAAATAAATGTTTACATATATATCGGATATCGCATATCTATAAGACTAAGGCTCCAATAGCTACATCGCTGAATAGACTTGGATGCATTGTCTCAGCAGACCGTATCATACATGATAGGCTTAGATACATGGCCCAAGCAGACAGTATCACACATGATAGGCTTAGATACATGGCCCCAGCAGACAGTATCACACATGATAGACTTAGGGCTCATTCAGACGAGCGTGATTCTCGTCTGTGTGCTGTGTGTTGAAATAACGCACAGCACACGGCCCCATTGATATCAATGAGGCTCTTCACACATGCTTGAGTTTTCACACAGAGCGTGTCCGTTGCATGAAACTCACTTCATGACCTATATTGGTGCGTTTTCACGCACCTAGTTGCCCATTGAAGTCAATAGGTGCATAAAAACTACGGACAGCACACGGACGCACATCTGTCTGCTGTCCGTGTTTCACGCATCAATTACACTGAAAAAAAAAACTGCTTGCAAGTGCGTGAAAAACACATGCCACACGCAAAGCACACTGATGCAAAACGCAACTCACACGACCAGATTTACGTGCGATTTTTACGCGAGTAAATCTGTCACGCTCATGTGAATGTTGCCTTAGATACAGGGCTCCAGCAGTAAGTATCCTTGTACTAAACCTTACACGCAAATTTGGCATTTCTAGGGCCCCAAGCAAAATTATGTCTTGGGGCTCTATTCAAAGACACCTGTAGAGAATTCCCCACACAATGCCCCCTATATATAGTGTCACAGCCCCCCTGCATGGTTCCACAGTTCTCCTGCCTGTCATCCCCTTTGTAGACAGTGCCATGCAGTCCCCTGTAAGTAGTCCCACATACCTACCTTGTCTCAGCAGACAGTATCATACATGATAGGCTTAGATACATGGCCCCAGCAGACAGTATCACACATGATAGGCTTAGATACATGGCCCCAGCAGTAAGTATCCTTGTACCAACATATGTTCACCCCCATAAAAAAAATGTGTGTGCGTGTGTATATATATATATATATATATATATATATATATATATATATAAAAGAATAGAAATCTTGCAGGACTCCAATATGTGAAAAAATGCTGGTTTTATTCAGTCAACAAAATAGCAACATTTCTGTCCAACAATAGGACCTTTCTCAAGCTTGACAAAGGTCCTATTGTTGGACAGAAACGTCACTATTTTGTTGACTGAATAAAACCACAATTTTTTCACATATTGGAGTCCTGCAAGATTTCTATTCTTCTACATTGCTCAGTCCTTGGATCAGGACGACTCGCTTGGCACCCAGACATCTTGTTTTGTGAGTGCTGCTGTTTTCTATTTTGATTGATATATATATACATATATATATATATATATATATATATACAGTATATATATATATATATATATATACACACCGCGTTCCAAATTACTATGCCAATGTTATTTTTCGCTGATTTTCCTAAATAGTCGATGCAAATGACAGTCAGTATAATCTTCAAGCCATCAACCGTTGGAGTATAATGCGAATTTTATTGAACAAATTTCCTAATGATAACAGAATTTTTTTTAGAAGTAAAAAACTCAAAATGCACTGTTTCAAATTATTATGCACAACTGAGATCAAAACATTTTAAAGGTTGTAAAGAGAACTAAAATGGTAATTTGTTGAATTTGCAGCATCAGGAGGTCATATTTACAGAAATCAAAAGCTCTTTCAATCAAAAAAAACTTAACAGGCCAAGTTACATGTTAACATAGGACCCCTTCTTTGATATCACCTTCACAATTCTTGCATCATTGAATTTGTGAGTATTTGGACAGTTTCTGCTTGAATATCTTTGCAGGATGTCAGAATAACCTCCCAGAGCTTCTGTTTTGATGTGAACTGCCTCCCACCCTCATAGATATTTTGCTTGAGGATGCTCCAAAGGTTCTCAATAGGGTTGAGGTCAGGGGAACATTGGGGCCACACCATGAGTTTCGCTCCTTTCATGCCCATAGCAGCCAATGACACAGAGGTATTCTTTGCAGCATGAGATGGTGCATTGTCATGCATGAAGATAATTTTGCTACGGAAGGCACGGTTCTTCTTTTTGTAACACGGAAGAAAGTGGTCAGTCATAAACTCTACGTACTTTGCAGAGGTCATTTTCACACCATCAGGGACCCTAAAGGGGCCTACCAGCTCTCTCCGCATGATTCCAGCCAAAAACATAACTCCGCCACCTCCTTGCTGATGTCGCAGCCTTGTTGGGACATGGTGGCCATTCACCCACCATCCACTACTCCATCCATCTGGACCATCCAGGGTTGCACGGCACTCATCAGTAAACAAGATGGTTTGAAAATTAGTCTTCGTGTATTTCTGAGCCCACTGCAACCGTTTCTGCTTGTGAGCATTGTTTAGGGGTGGCCGAATAATAGTTTTATGCACACTTGCAAACCTCTGGAGGATCCGACTCCTTGAGGTTCGCAGGACTCCGGAGGCACCAGCGGCTTCAAATAGCCGTTTTCTGCTTTGCAATGGCATTTTAGCAGCTGCTCTCCTAATCCTATTAATTTGTCTGGCAGAAACCTTCCTCATTATGCCGTCTGTGCTCTGAATCAGCCACAAATCTTTTCACAGTACGATGATCACGCTTACGTTTTCTTGAAATATCCAATGTTTTCATACCTTGTCCAAGGTATTGCACTATTTCACACTTTTCGGCAGCAGAGAGATTGTTTTTCTTTCCCATATTGCTTGAAACCTGTGGCCTGCTTAATAATGTGGAACGTCCTTCTTAACCCGTTAGTGACCGGCCCATAGTCTTTTTACGTCGGTCACTAACGGGCCTTATTCCGATGCCATAGACTTTTTACGTCGCGGCATCGGAATAAGTAAACAGAGCAGGGAGCTGTCAAATCTCCCTGCTCTCAGCTGCCAGAGGCAGCTGAGGGCTGGGGGCGTCCCTGCTCTGCCGGGTGAGATCGATATTAGTATCGATCTCACCCGTTTAACCCCTCAGATGCAGTGCTCAATAGCGAGCACCGCATCTGAGTGGTTTTGGAGAGAGGGAGGGAGCTCCCTCTCATCCCACCGACACCTGGCGATACGATCTCCGAGTGTCAGTGTCTCCGATGGCAGCCGAGGCCCCCAAGTCTGCCTGGAGCGAATGCCTGCTAGATCATGCCTCTGGCATGACCTAGCAGATGCCTGTCCGTTTTAAACGGACAGGCATAATACACTGCAATACAGAAGTATTGCAGTGTATTATAATAGCGATCGCAGAATCGCATATTAAAGTCCCCTAGTGGGACTAGTAAAAAAGTTTAAAAAAAAGTTTAATAAAGTTAATAAAAAAAAAATGTGAAAAAAATGAAAACCCCACTTTTTCCCCTTACAAACTGCTTTAGTATTAAAAAAACAAAATAAAGTAAAAAAGTTACACATATTTGGTATCGCCGCGTCCGTAACGACCCCAACTATAAAGCTATTACATTACTTAACCCGCATGGTGAACGCCGTAAAAAATTAAATAAAAAAAGATGGAAAAATTGCTGTTTTCTGTGAGTCCTGACTTTAAAAAAATGTGATTAAAAAGTGATCAAAAAGTCGCATCTACTCAAAAATGGTACCAATAAAAACTACAAGTCGTCCCGCAAAAAAAAAGCCCTCATACAACTGCATCAGCAAAAAAATAAAAACGTTACGGCTCCTCAAATATGGAGACACAAGAACAAATAATTTTGAAAAAAAGCATATTACTGTGTAAAAGTAGTAAAACATACAAAAACTATACAAATTTGGTATCGTTGCAATCGTAACAACCCGCTGAATAAAGTTATTGTGTTATTTATAGCACACGGTAAACGGCGTAGATTTAGGACGCAAAAAAGGGTGGCAAAATGTCAGATTTTTTTCTATTCCCCCCCAAAAAAAGTTAATAAAAGTTAATCAATAAATAATATGTACCTCAAAATGTTGCTATTAAAAAATACAACTTGTCCTGCAAAAAACAAGACCTTATACAGCTATGTCGACGCAAAAATAAAAAAGTTATAGCTCTTGGAATGCGACAATGGAAAAACTTAAAAAATAGCTTGGTCATTAAGGTTTAAAATAGGCTGGTCATTAAGGGGTTAAGTAGTTTTCCTTTGATTGGGCACACCTGGAAAACTAATTATCACAGGTGTCTGAGATTGATTGCAATGATCCAAAGAGCCCTAAGACACAATACCATCCATGAGTTTAATTGAACAACTAATAATTAAATGTTATGACACTTAAATCCAATGTGCATAAAAATTTTAAACACGGTGTATATATATATATATATATATATATATATATATATATATACACACACTACCGTTCAAAAGTTTGGGGTCACCCAGACAATTTTGTGTTTTCCATGAAAACTCACACTTATATTTATCAAATGAGTTGCAAAATGACTAGAAAATATAGTCAAGACATTGACAAGGTTAGAAATAATGATTTTTATTTGAAATAATTTTCTCCTTCAAACTTAGCTTTCGTCAAAGAATGCTCCATTTGCAGCAATTACAGCATTGCAGACCTTTGGCATTCTAGCTGTTAATTTGCTGAGGTAATCGGGAGAAATTTCACCCCGTGCTTCCAGAAGGCCCTCCCACAAGTTGGATTGGCTTGATGGGCACTTCTTGCGTACCATACGGTCAAGCTGCTCCCACAACAGCTCTATGGGAGTGAGATCTGGTGACTGCGCTGGCCACTCCATTACAGATAGAATACCAGCTGCCTGCTTCTTCTCTAAACAGTTCATGCATAATTTGGAGGTGTGCTTTGGGTCATTGTCCTGTTGTAGGATGAAATTAGCTCCAATCAAGCACTGTCCACAGGGTATGGCATGGCGTTGCAAAATGGAGTGATAGCCTTCCTTATTCAAAATCCCTTTTACCTTGTACAAATCTCCCACTTTACCAACACCAAAGCAACTCCAGACCATCACATTACCTCCACCATGCTTGACAGATGGAGTCAGGCACTCTTCCAGCATCTTTTCAGTTGTTCTGCGTCTCACAAATGTTCTTCTGTGTGATCCAAACACCTCAAACTTCGATTCGTCTGTCCATAACACTTTTTTCCAATCTTCCTCTGTCCAATGTCTGTGTGCTTTTGCCCATATTAATCTTTTCCTTTTATTAGCCAGTCTGAGATATGGCTTTTTCTTTGCCACTCTGCAATGAAGGCCAGCATCCCAGAGTCACCTCTTCACTGTAGACATTGACACTGGCGTTATGCGGGTACTATTTAATGAAGCTGCCAGTTGAGGACCTGTGAGGCGTCTATTTCTCAAACTAGAGACTCTAATGTACTTGTTTTGTTGCTCAGTTGTGCAGCGGGGCCTCCCACTTCTCTTTCTACTCTGGTTAGAGCCTGTTTGTGCTGTCCTCTGAAGGGAGTAGTACACACCGTTGTAGGAAACCTTCAGTTTCTTGGCAATCATATGGAATAGCCTTCATTTCTAAGAACAAGAATAGACTGTCGAGTTTCACATGAACGCTCTCTTTTTCTAGCCATTTTGAGAGTTTAATCGAACCCACAAATGTAATGCTCCAAATTCTCAATTAGCTCAAAGGAAGGTCAGTTTTATAGCTCCTCTAAACAGCAAAACTGTTTACAGCGTTGCCAACATAATTGCACAAGGGTTTCCAAGTGTTTTCTAATCATCCATTAGCTTTCTAACACAGTTAGCAAACACAATGTACCATTAGAACACTGGAGTGATGGTTGCTGGAAATGGGCCTCTATACACCTATGTAGATATTGCATTAAAAACCAGACAGAATAGTCATTTAGCACATTAACAATGTATAGAGTGTATTTCTGATTAATTTAATGTTATCTTCATTGAAAAAAACTGTGCTTTTCTTTAAAAAATAAGGACATTTCTAAGTGACCCTAAACTTTTGAACGGTAGTGTATATATACTGTGTATATATATATATATATATATATATATATATATATATATATATGAGACAGCATATCTATAGCACTACGACTTCATAGCTATGGATAGGATTAGATACATTGGCTCAGCAGACAGTATCACACATGACGGGATTAGATATAGGGCCCAGCTCGCTGACATTGCGGCTCTAGCACTGGACCCAGGAAAGGGAAGTATAAGAATTGCTTTGCTTTTGTATATGTTACTAATTTTTTTGGTGTATTTGTGTTTTTTTTACAGGTTTGGTTGTTGGACTACATTGGATTCGAGGACTGCTTCGATTAAGGCTTTTTTATTCACAATAAAATGGTTAATGAGGGATGTGTGGGTTTTTTATTTCAATAAAATATTTTTTCTATGTCCTTGTATTTTTTTAAACTTTATTACTACCGCATTAGTAATGGTTGCTAGCTGATTGACAATGCCCATTACTAAGACGAAGCTCAGGCTGGGTTCACACACCCTATTTACGGACGTAATTCGGGCATTTTAGCCTCGAATTACGTCCGAAAATACGGCTCCAAAGCGCCGGCAAACATCTGCCCATTCATTTGAATGGGCTTTGCAATGTTCTGTGCCGACGGTCACGTAAAAAAGACGCCCGCGTCAAAGAAGTGCCTGTCACTTCTTGAGACGTAATTGGAGCCATTTTCCATTGACTCCATGGAAAAACAGCTCAAATTACGTCCGTAATGGACGCAGCGAAAAACGCCTGCACATGCCATTACGTCTGAAATTCCAGAGCTGTTTTCTCCTGAAAACAGCTCCGTAATTTCAGCCGTAACAGAGGCTGCCGTATGAACATACCCTAAGTGTTAGCAGGAGAAAACTAGCACTAACCCCCATTATTACCCCGATACCCTTCGCCACCAGGGGTACCGGAAAGAGCTGGGTACGATCCAGTACCCGACCTTCTGTAGTGTAGGTCAGGTACTGGGGCGACCGCAGGCTGGTGTTATTAGGCTGGGAAGGGCCAAAAACAGTGGCCTTTCCCACCCTGGTAATGCTAGCCTGATGCTGCTATGCTGTACGGAAAGCTCCGACTGAACCCCTCAATGGAAGATCAACGCTGACGTGAACAGGCCCTAAGAGAACTGTTTGGTTGCTATTGGCAATAAATTGTTTAGAAAAATCTTATTATTAGTAACAGATAAGGAAAAAAATTATAATTAACCCTTCTCTAACTTCAATTTAGTGGAAATTCTGACTTGAACTAAAGATTGAGCAATCTGAGAAAGCTTAGTTGCTAGCAACATACTACTTGACAACTGTGCATACATGATTGTGGTTGTTAGGCAATGTATCGGTAGCAACCAGTGTCTCACATGATTCAGCAGTTCAGCTTAAATCTTGATTGTTGCTGTGCTGATAGCAGAGAAGGGCAAAACATCCTGGCAGCATTCACACTGTGCTTATCCCCATAGACCAACACAGTTCCAGCTTCATAGTACTATTGACATTAGAAGTCACCTTAGGTTTACATAACCTGTTTAACCCCTTCAGGACTAAGCCTGTTTTGGCCTTCAGGACGAAGCCGATTTTTCAAATCTGACATGTGTCACTTTATGCGGTAACTCTGTAATGCTTTAACTATCCAAGCGATTCTGAGACTATTTTCTCGTGACATATTGTACTTTATGTTAGTGAAAAAATTTGGTCGATAAATTCAATATTTATTTGTAAAAAACACCAAGATTTGGAGAAAATTTGCAAAAATTAGCATTTTTCTAAGTTTAAATGTATCTGCTTGTAAAACAGATAGTAATACCACACAAAATAGTTACTAGATAACATTTCCCATATGTCTACTTTAGCATCGTTTTTTGAACATTCTTTTATTTTTCTAGGACGTTACAAGACTTAGAACTTTAGCAGCGATTTCTCATATTTTCAAGAAAATTTCAAAAGGCGATTTTTACAAGGACCAGTTCAGTTCTGAAGTGGCTTTGAGGGCCTTATATATTAGAAAGCCCCCATATATCCCCCCATTTTGAAAACTGCACCCCTCAAAGTATTCAAAACAGCATTCAGAAAGTGTATTAACCCTTTAGGCGTTTCACAGGAATTAAAGCAAAGTAGAGGTGAAAGTTACAAATTTCATTTTTTGTTACAAAATTCATTTGTAATACATTTTTTTCTATACCACAGAAGGTTTAACCCGAGAAATGTAACTTATTATTTATTGCCCAGATTCTGCAGTTTTTAGAAATACCCCACATGTGGCCCTAGTGCGCTATTTTACTGAAACACAGGCCTCAGAAGTAAAGGAGCACCTAGTGGATTTTGGGGCCTCCTTTTATTTAGCATATATTTTAGGTACCATGTCAGGTTTGAAGAGGTCTTGTGGGGCTATGTGTTTGTGCTGTGCATAGAGGTGCGAAAAAGCAATGTAGCTGCGGAAATCATTGCGGATTTTCCACAGCGGTTTTACTTGCGGATTTAGGGTATGTTCACACGAGGTCATTACGTCCGTAATTGACGAACGTATTTCGGCCACAAATCCCGGACCGAACACAGTGCAGGGAGCCGGGCTCCTAGCATCATACTTATGTACGACGCTAGGAGTCCCTGCCTCGCTGCCGGACAACTGTCCCGTACTGTAATCATGTTTTCAGAATGAGACAGTTGTCCGGCAGCGAGGCAGGGACTCCTAGCGTCGTACATAACTATGATGCTAGGAGCCCGGCTCCCTGCACTGTGTTCGGTCCGGTACTTGCGGCCGAAATACGTCCGTCAATTACGGACGTAATGACCTCGTGTGAACATACCCTTAGTGTAAAGCATTGATTATAGAAAACTTTATATGAAGATTTACTGCAGTTTTAAAGTGTAGCTAAACGTTCGACATGTCATAGTGACGTGTAAGAAGTTTGGATTGGTGGGGGTCCGAGCACGGAGACCCCCACCAATCGCTAGAACGAAGCAGCGAAAGTGCTCGTGTGAGCGCTCAACTGCTTAGTTTCTGTTCGTCTTTTTTCGGAAAACCGATGTATCGGTGTGCGGGCTCATAGACTTTCTATTGAGTCCGTACACCGATACATTTATTTCCGAAAAAAGCCGAACAGACACGAAGCAGCTGAGCACTCACACGAGCGCTTTAGCTGCTTCGTTCTAACGATTGGTGGGGGTCTCAGTGCTCGGACCCCCACCAATCCAAACTTCTGACATATCACTATGACATGTCAGAAGTTTGTCGAACGTTCAGCTACACTTTAAGGTTAGACAAGGGCTCATTATGATTTTTTCTAATCTTTAAGGCCTTATTCACACTAACATGTTTTACGTCCATGATATGCGCGTGAAAATCACGCGCGTCGCACAGACCTATGTTAGTGAATGGGGCCATTCAGACAGTCCGTGATTTTCACGCAGCGTATGTCCGCTGCGTAAAACTCACGACATGTCCTATACTTGGCCGTTTTTCGCGCATCACGCACCCATTGAAGTCAATGGGTGCGTGATAATCGCGCACGGCACACGGAAGCACTTCCATGTGTCGAGCGTGATTCGCGCAACAGTAGATAAAGAAATGAAGGAAAAAATAAAAGCACTTCCTTCATTTATTTTCTAAACTTCAAAACTGCGTGTCATAAGCATGGCATATGCATGAAAATCACGCAGCCACGCAGCCAACACTGATGACCCACGGCAGTGCAACGCGCGCAAAACGCACACGCTCCTGTGAATAAGGCCTAACTAATAATAAGATTTTTCTAAACAACTTATTAATTTGGAGACCTTTTTTTATTTAATGCTATTAGAAACACAGTGCACACAAACGGCAAGAGAATAGTGTTGCCCATGGCAACCAATCAGATTTCGATTTATACTGTCCAAGATATTATTTGAAAATAAATGTATAATTAATTAAGATAACTGTTTGGTTGCTATTGCCAACAGAAACCAAACAGTTCTCTTAATTATTGATACTTTTTCTTTAACAATCGCTGAAAAAAATGCAACAAAACTCAACTTGCGTTTGTTAGTGCAGAATTTATACTCTCCATTCCACAGGGCTTGTCTGTATATTTTTTCCACCGTGTGTGGCTTAAATTTGGTGATATCTTGTCCACTTTGCTGATACTGTACTATATCCGGCCAGTTGGAACATACCCTAAGGGTATGTGCACACGATAACTGGCTTTTACGTCTGAAATTACAGACTGTTTTCAGGAGAAAACAGCTCCGTCGTTTCATACGTAAAAGCTCCTCCTCGCATTTTGTGAGGAGTCATTGACGCCCGTAATCTTGAGCTGTTCTTCATTGAATTCAATGAAGAACAGCTCAAATTACGTTTCAAAGAAGTGTCCTGCACTTCTTTGACGAGGCAGTCATTTTACGCGTCGTCGTTTGACAGCTGTCAAACGACGACGCGTAAAGACAGGTCGTCGGCACAGTACGTCTGCAAACCCATTCAAATGAATGGGCAGAAGTTTGCCGACGTATTGTAGCCCTATTTTCAGGCGTAAATCTAGGCATAATACGCCTCGTTTACGCCTGAAAATAGGTCGTGTGAACCCAGCCTTACAGTGGCGAAAGGATGGCAATCTTTTGTTTTCTGTCATAATACTGAAGGAAATAGTATCATCTGCAACAAATTATAAAATACTGACATAACTGGAACAATGGGGTTATACACATTGACTTGGAAAACAAGAAACCTGTCAGAGTTGTCAGTATTGGGGGAAAATGCTGTGGACTATTTCTGGCCCGGATTTCGTAGCAAATTTGCGATGAATCAGCGTCAAAATCCATGTTACATGCGGATTTCACCCTATGTATTGCAAAATCCCTGACAAAATTGACATGCTATTGACTTGAAAATCTACCATGACCTCAATTCCACGTGGATGTTTTCCACTACATGTGGATGGTATTTTTAAAACCCCATTAACATGTAATGTACTGTACACTGCATCGGATTTTCAGTGTGGAATCCGCACTTAAAATCTGCAGCATGTAAATTCACCCTTAGGCCACCTTCATACTTGGTAGAATTGTTGCGGCAACAAAGTACAGTACAAATGCAGATTTTGCCATACATTTGTGGCAAATTCATGAAATGTTAAATACTTTTTGTCAAAAAAGACAAAAGTATAATAGGTATGATACCTTTATTGGCTAACCATAAAAGTTCTATATGCAAGCTTTCAGAGCGCAGAGGCTCCTTCTTCAGGCAGTTTACAAATGAATGACTTAGAAAAAAGCACAACATTTAGATGTTACACAAAGACAATTAGTACATGAAGTGATATATCATTAAGATAAGCCGGGGCAATAAAACTGAGGTTATAGGGGTGATGACTTAGGAGTTAAGGCATCTGGAGTCAGTCTGATGGGGGACGTGACGTGTGTCCATGGTTAGCCAATAAAGGTATCATACCTATTATACTTTTGTCTTTTTTGACACAAAAGTATTTAACATTTCATATTGTCTCTGGCTAACACGGTACTACTACATTTTTTACTGTACTTGGCAAATTCATGGAAATTTACCAACTCTGAACTTACCATAAAAGACATATTTTCTGTTATCTAACACTATTTGTTGTGGTGAGCTCCATTGTATATAGAAAGGATGTACATGAAATAACAGAAGCATATTGTTATGTCTACTCCGTGCCGCATAAAACAAGCATATTTGTTACTTGTTGACTCAAAAGGAAGATTACAACGAATCCAAATAATGTATTCTTAAATCATGTGGAGAACAATTCAATAATGTTTGTCTGTATGACTTTGATATCGTCTTAGTCTGACATAATTCCAATTTCTGTCATTCCTTTTCATCTCAGTGTATGGATGTATCTTGACTCCCGGAACGCCACACTTTAAAGGCTTTGTCATAACTGCTCTCCTGTACGGCATGATAAGAGTTATGGGTGCATTGGAAGGGTAATATATTCTCTTTGAAACAGTCTGGTTTCTCTATCTGAATGGGAGATTTAACAGCAAAAAGAAACAAAATTCATGTGCATATCTTCCTGGGATAGAATACGGAGTTTCTTCTAACGTCGGTGCTCTTCCCAGCAGTAGCTGATGCTTTCCTATGACATTTTCTTTATGTATTTTATATCTGTGATATATATATATTTTTTTAAAATATTTATTTTATATTATAATATTTATTTGCTTCCATAGAACTGGTAGTAGTTGGGTTTTGTTTTATCAACATTAAATATAGATACAAATTTGGCCAATATATATTTACAATTTCTAGTATATTTTATTATAGAATTATAAGCATCCGATCATACAGAAAGGAGCGGCACTACATAAGCACAGATAATGTTTCCCTGCAGAAGCAATCTGCCACATATCGCAATATCTCCCCCTATGCCGACCTCTGGCACAGGGAAAGGATGTTGCACATCCACAGGTGCTAACTGGTCTCTTGCACGAAACTCCTATAAGTGGACTGCAGCGAAGAACAGGAGGTGGGTATCGTTCTGCTTGCTGGGGTCCTTGTGTATTGGAGGATGAGGATTGCAGTTACCGTCACTATATGGGGGGCACTGTTGCAGGCAGGGTGAACATACCTCAGCTGCTGCCTGAGTTCTGTACCCTATATCAAAGTATGGCTTACATATGTTCACAGTTAAGGATGTAGGTAGGACTTATGCTGGAATGGTGTAAATACTGCTATGTATTATAGTCACATTTTCTGGTGATGTGTTGGGATGTCAGTGATTTACAAACTTATTACCATGTGGGAACCCATTAAAAATGTTTCCACTCCCAGGGAACCCCTACACTTATTCTCAGCTAATAAATTCTAAACAAATAGGCTTGGTATAGGGGCTGGTAAAGCATTCTTTAATTCTTGCCTGATGCAGCACCAATGGATCTACTCACTCTGTTTGCCCCTAAATCATGCACTTATTTACAGACATTTCACCAGTGAAGTGCGCTGATTGGCTGGATCTTCAAGTCAAAGGCATGCAAATTGGCACTGCCGTTGGCATTGTAAGTCGAATGTGGTTTCAAGTTACGATGGCTGAGCTAAGATCATTGTTAAATGAAAATATTTCCAACTTGAGGGACCATTGTATTCTGGCTTAGATGTGGGGTGGAAAATGAAAAGAACTGCAATTCCTCCATTGATTTTTGCGCTTTTAAAACAACATGTTACATTTATTCTGCGGGTTAATACAATTACAGCGATACCAAATTTATATAGTTTTCTTTTATATTTTACTACTTTTACAAGGAAAAAACTAAGTGTAAAAAAGAAAATGTATTCCGTGTCACCAAATTCTGAGAACCATAACGTTTTTATTTTCCCAACAATTGAGCGGTATGAGGGCTTATTTTTTGCAGGACGAGCTGAACTTTTTAATGGAAGCCTTTTGGGGTACATGCAAGTTTTTCTGATTTATTTACTATCCTCCCTAGGGGACTTGAACAAGTGATCGTTGGATAACTTGCACTATATACTGCAATACTAATGTATTGCAGTGTATCGTGTTTCTGACAGGCAACTATTAAAAGGTAACTAAATGTTCAACAAACATGTCAGAAGTTTTGATTGGTGTAGGTCCGAGCACTGAGACCCCCACCAATCGCTAAAAAGGAGCGGCAGAAGCAATGAGCTATTTCGTTTCTGTTCGGCTTTTTACGGAAATCGATGTAGCGGTGTATGGACTCAATAGAAAGTCTATAAGCCCATACACCGCTTCATCGGCTTTTCGGAAAAAGCCGAACAGGAGCTAAGCGGCTCAGCGCTCACACAAGCACTTAATTTTAGCGTTTAGTGGGGGTCTTAGTGCTCGGACCCCCACCGATCAAAACTTCTGACATGCCACTATGACATGTCAGAAGTTTGTTGAACGTTTACTTACCCTAAGCACTGGGGGTTGGGGCGCGATGGGCTGTCAGAGGCGTTCGCCCCTATGTTTCTAATACTTTGGATGACCATGGCATCTAAGCGGTTAAATGAGAAGGTTCGTGCTCGTTACGTCGAACATACAGCCGACACCCGCGTTGATGGCTTAGCCCATGAGCCTGCTCTATACTTCCCCGTCCCGGCTATGATTTAAGTATATGTCATACGTGGGGAGGGGGTTAAAGAGGATTTTGACCCTAAAAACATTTTCAACATACAATAATCATTCCTGGGCCATTGTAAATTGAAACCACAATCAACAGTCACTGCGGATCTATGGCACGTGTAAATGATGGGAAGATTAACCAATCAGCAAGTGCATGCACTGATTGAATGTCTAGTGGCGCCTCTCTACAGTACAGCACAGTACTACATCTACTGCACTGCTCTGTACCGGTACAAGGGTGAGTTGCTCCTTTGGACAGCAGGTCAGCGCGGCCTCGTTTTATTTTTCTGGTACACTGTGTACTACACAGGACTCTGAAGAAGCTCTTCTCCTCATCATAGATAGTGATTTACAGCTTCCAGCAGCTATTTCTGTCTTTTATGTGTAAGGGCTTGATTTATCTATTATATGGGCTTAATATTATTTTTTTTCTTATTTTGGTAGACATTTTTGGGGGCTTTGGAAGCAGTAATTAGTTTTCCATAGAGTTATGGTCTTAAGTTACAACATTTTCAACTTACAATGGTCGTCCTGAAACCAATTAATATTGTAACTTGTATTAGCAAATTAGAAAGTAGTTGAATCACTACCAATGTGACAGTTTACCATCAGCTGCTGGGAAGATTGAAAATTGACAACCAATATGGCTACACTGCTTGTTCTGAATTCTGAAAAAATGACCACCGCAAGAAAACAAAAAAATGACAACATTTCTATAAGTAAAAGAAACATAATTACTAAACTTTGGCCACTTGTGACATACACTCCTTTTTGCAACTAGCCCCTTAGACAGGCAGAGCTGGCAGGGATGCCGGGCGGTGCATGTACAGAGCGTATGGCTGCCCAGCCAATCAGAGGACTTCAGTGTTAAGTTATTAGGTGTTCATCCCTTGTTGCACCAAAGTATTGCTTCTCAGTATGATTGGCCTAACTTGTTTCACTCATCTTCTGCTTTTTCCCTACTATACCACATACTTGGCCCTGCTACACCACCATTACTGCATCTCAACTAATCTGACTACCCTCCTAAAGTACCTGCTACTACACCGCAAACCTGGCTCTGGTACCGTTACCGACTCCGGCTTGTCCAACTCTGATCTATGCTTCACCCCTTCTACTGCATCTGTATATATCTGACATCCATTAAAAAATTATGGACTGCCTGAACAGGACTTCTGTATACCCTTCCCAGTATGTTTAAAAATACTTTACAGTTGTCGTTGACCATAGCATCCATACTATCAATTACTTCCTTTGGATCTGATTCCATCCCCATTATGTTATTCACCTTGACCCGAACCCAAGTCATGGAAAATAGGGATGCTATAGGTGACATTGGGCTGTCCAGTTGGTTCTTTCTCTGGGTATCTGAGGAATCAAATCTGCTCTAACTCTAATTATATGTTTTGAGTGGAAATGCTCTTTAAGCTGGCTGAGACTTTTGTTTTTAATTATGATCTTTAGATCCTTAGAAAACAGGGCAATTTTTAACAATATAAAAGTAGGTTTCACCGACGTGATCAATAACCGATGGATCCTGCATGCAAGAGACACACAGGACCCACTGTCACCAAAGCCGTCAGTCAAGCTGACCTGACAGATTCCAGTTGGAGCGCAAGATATAGCTTCTATGTATCTCAAAAAGTAAAAAACTATTTTAATAAAAAACAATTACAAAGTTGTTTTAAAAAAATACGATACATTGTTTTATTTAAAAAAAAAAACAACAACAAAATAAAACAGTGTTCAAAGGTTTACATAGCCTTTAAGCACAGATTTGGACGAAGAAATAAGGTCTCATCATTAATGGGATTTTCTATGTAAACAGGCAAACTCAAAAATGTCTGAAAATACGGAACTGTTTTCAAGGGATAACAGCTCCTGATTTTCAGACGTTTTTTTAAGCCACTCGTGTTTTTCGCTGCATTAATATGTCCGTTTTTGGAGCTGTTTTTCTGTAGAGTCATTGAAAAACGGCTCCAAAAAACGGCTCAAGAAGTGACATGCACTTCTTTTTCTAGGGCATCTTTTTATGTGCCGTTTTTGAAAATGAGGCGTAAAATAATGCCACGTCGGAACAGAATGCCGTATTTCTCATTGAAATCAATAGGCAGATGTTTGTACGCGTTCTGCTTCCTTTAGCGCCTCGAAATAAGGCTGAAAACACTACGTGTGCACATACCATAATAGTGGCAAGAAAAACTATAACGTTTAAGTGGATAGATAGGCGACCGCCAAAATATTCTAACTGGAAAGTTTGATCAATATGATTATTCCGTACGAATGAATTATCATCGCCCCCAGAAACTGCCCGGACAAGTTTAAAAAAATCAGGGTCTAGGGTTTTGTCTTTCCCTATTCATGGCCTTTTGGAATGATTATTGACTTATATCCCTTCAGGTGACCATGGTCAACATCCTCCATGCCCCCCATCCTCTTTTGTTATATTAGGCTTCGTTCACATCTGCGTCAGGGCTCCGTTCTGACGTTCCGTCTGAGCTTTCCGTCGGAATGGAGCCCTGACTGACACAAACGGAAACCATTTCAATGGTGACGGATCTGGTGCCAATGGTTTTCGTTTGTCTCCATTGTGCAAGGATTCCGTCATTTTGACAGAATGAATAGCGCAGTTGACTACGTTATGATTCCGTGGTTTCCGTTTGTGTCAGTCAGGGTCCCGTTCCGACAGAAAACTCAGACGGAACGTTACCCTGGCGCAGATGTGAACGAAGCCTAATATAGAGTTCCATGTATCATTTTTATAGTCCTATTTTGTCATCTATTTTTTTATAGCTACGTATAGCAGTTTTATTTGTCATGCCTCTATGCCTGCCAGTATTTATGAGAACAGAATAGGTTCTGTTACTTCCAGAATGACATGTTGCACTTGCGTCTCGTACTTTATGCCTACCTCTGTATATATGTGTCTGACTGTGTAATTGAATTTATTTTGACTTTATTTGTAATATTCCCTAGTGTTAAGTAATGTATAATCCAAGTTTTATGCTTTTTCATCTCCAATAGCACGAGTTTAAAAAAAAAGTTAAACATACACAAGTGTGATATAAGCTAGAAAGTTCATGTTTCTGACATTGTGAGCCTAAGTTATTAATTACCAGGAAGATGGCATGTATGCCTGCCAAAAATAAGAATTAAATTTCCATTTCTCTGCTTTGGTTCAACAGACACATAATGTTCCTCTCTGCTTGCCGGCCTTATCTTAATAAGTGTTTGCCAGGAACAGAACAGACTATAGTATAGACATTACTCCCCCCTCCCTACCAACATTCTCTATGGCTCTGTAGGGTATAATTCCCCGATAGCAAGCCAACTTCTGGCCATAGTTATGAAGTCGTTAAATGTATCTCTGATTTCTAGGTCTACTGTTCTCCACAATAGCTTGCAGGCTTTTGCTCTATGTAAGGCGTATTCTCAGCTTGGTTTACTTATATCTCTCTGCTGGAAAAAGTGCTAATTGGTTCATTGCAAGAAATAAGAAGAATGTCAAGACATGCACTGGTATGAAACCAAGGCCATCGTATCTGCTTAGTCTGACAGAATTTGATGTCACATTGATTCTTTATACAATATAATGGGAGAAATAAAGGAAAATGAAGATATATATGATATACCTAAATCTTTGGGATCTGTCATCGCCACCACCAACCACCCTGTTGCACAGTACAGTATCCTAATAGCATTCGACCAACCTGCTGGTATGAATCCAGATACATGGCAGTCCTACTTGCCCTGTTAAATTTTAATGTTTAAGTAATTGTAGAAAGTTATGTAGGTCAAATACCAAATGCATCCCTAGCCAGCCTAAGAAGCCTTTTTCTGCGTTACGCAGACCTTTATAAAAAATTAACGTCCCAAGAGTCATCGCTATAAATGTTAAGACATGCTGGGAATAAGTCAAAGATGTTTAATCATATTTAATAGTTTAGCTGCAATAAAATATCTTATTACGTCTTTCCTGCTGTAAATGAAAGAATAAAAATAACTGAAACCATTTATTTCAAAGATGTATGTACATTACAAACCTAATATAATAAAGAAATTCATTTAGCAAAAGCCCCTCTGAGTTTTTCAGAGGCAGAAAAGCAAATAAAAGATTTCGATTATGAATGTTGCATGGTAGCAGGGAAAATGAATTAATCCCATGATGCGTGTCAATTATTGAAAATGTGATAACAGTGTTTATGTCTTGAAGATTTATGAATGTCATCATGCGAATGAATGCTAGCAACTTTACTGGCACTGAATGAGTTAAATAATAAAAATCCACTGTATCGTATAACGTGCAATGAAGTCTACTTGCTAAAAAAAAATGAATTTCTATGGACCTGGAATTCAGAGAACATCTGAGAGATGATTGCAGACGGCAGTACTGATTCCTAATTCCATCTACGTGTCTTGAGATGAGCCGAGCCCTTAACTTCCACTGCAGACGGGTATGTGCTAATAGTGGCATTAGAAATGCTGGAGAACACGGTTATCTAACCTTGTCTGCACACTGACGTTATGACCAAAGGTTTGCCATGTCTGAAATTGATCAAAGATTCCAATACACTTCACATAAAATATACCTGAGGGTCCATAATACCAATACTAGGATTACCTAAACCTTTATTTAGCTTGGTCCATGTATAATTTATAATCACCTGTACCTATGGTCATGTTTTTTTTCCATAAACCAGTAGTACATGTGAATGCATGAAACTTTGTGATGTATTTTACTAGAAGAAAGTGGCATTTTTCTTACTTACCAGCAGTGTGCAGTTTCACTTTTCCTGCCTGCAGATTTTCTGTAAGGCTTTATGCGCACGACCGTGCCAATAATTACGACACGTAATTACGGGCATGGCCAGCCGCGGACTGCCGGACGTTTTTACGAACCGTGCTCCCATTATAAAGTATAGGAGCACGGTCCGGAAAATGAAAAAATAGGACATGTCCTATTTTTTTCGGCAGGTCTCTACGGCATGGACACCCTCCCATAGACATACGGGAAGGTGTCCGTCGGCCATAGAAATGAATAGGCCCGCAATTACGATTTTACAGCCGTGTGCATGGGGCCTCAATGTAAAATACAGTATTTCTCGTATAATACGGATTTGCGCATGTAAAATCCACAGTGAATAACAGAATCAGTCATGTGGATGATCTCATCTACATGCTGCAGAATGTTTCCGCACGGAAATTAATCTGCGGTGCGGATTTTAACCCCTTAAAGCACCATACGTCCTGGAGCGGGAGTTGCAGTATGGAGCCAGCTCACGCGCTGAGCTTGCGCCATACGCTGTGGGTGTCAGCTGTGTATTACAGCTGACACCTCGCACTTATGGCCAGGAATAGAGATCGCTCTGTTCCTGGACGTTTAGCCACTTAGATGCCGCGGCGGTCAATAGCGACTGCGGCATCTAAGCCCTTAAAAATAAAAAGGGTGGCCCCTAATAATAGCCTGTCATCCCCCCACCCCCCGCTATTCGGTCACGAGACACAGATAGTTTTCATGGCAGCCCAGGGGTCTAATGAAGGCCCACAGATCTACCTTCTTTCTGCCTCTGTTAAAGAGACTCTGTCACCACGTTATAAGTGCCCTATCTCCTACATAAGGAGATGGATGCTGTAATGTAGGTGACAGCAGTGCTTTTTATTTAGAAAAACGATCTATTTTTACCACTTTATGAGCGATTTTAGCTTTATGCTAATGAGTTGCTTAATGCCCAAGTGGGCGTGTTTTTACTTTAGACCAAGTGGGCATTGTACAGAGGAGTGTATGATGCTGACCAATCGGCATCATACACTCCTCTCCATTCATTTACACAGCACTAGCGATATAGCTATAGCGCTATGTGCAGCCACATAAACACACTATAACATTACTGCAATGTCCTGATAATGAATATACATTACCTCCAGCCATCACGTGATGTGTATTCAGAATCCTGACCACTTCTGAATCTTTTCTGTGAGATTACAGCAAGGCAAACATAACATCTGGCTGGAGGTAATGTATATTCATTATCAGGACATTGCAGTAATGTTATAGTGTGTTTATGTGGCTGCACATAGCGATATAACTATTTCACTATGTGCTGTGTAAATGAATGGAGAGAAGTGTACGATGCTGATTGGTCACTGATTGCTCAGCGTCACACACTCCTCTGTACAACGTCCACTTGGTCTAAAGTAAAAACACGCCCACTTGGGCATTAAGAAACTCATTAGCATAAAGCTAAAATCGCTCATAAAGTGGTAAAAATAGATTGTTTTTCTAAATATAAAGCACTGCTGTCACCTACATCATAGCACCCATCTCCTTATGTAGGAGATAGGGCACTTATAACGTGGTGACAGAGCCTCTTTAAGCACTGCCTCTGCTTCAGAAGCCTGTAAAAATGACAATACACTGCGATACATTAATATTGCAGTGTATTGTACCAGCGATCTAACAATAGTTTTTTATTCATAAAAGTGGTAAAGCATAAAATAAAATTTAAATTTGGTATCGCCGTAATCGTATCAACCCATAGAATAAAGTGAACATGTAGTTTTTACCACACGTTGAACGCTGTAAAAACGAGACCCCCCAAAAAATGGCACAATTGTTTGTTGCCCATCTCACTCATTGTTCCTGCAAAAAGTATGAGTTAGTGAGGGAACGGGGCAGTGGGGGAAGATATCTACATAAATATGCAGGGTATATAAAACACTTCTGACTGCACTACATCTAAGGCTTCGTTCACATCTGCGTCGAGACTCCGTTCATGGGTTCCGTCACACCTTTCCAACAGGGGAACCCATGAACGGAATCCAAAACCTATGGTTTCCATTTGTTTCAGTTTGGATTCTGTTCCCCTGTTGGAAAGGTGTGACGGAAGCCATGAACGGAGTCCCAATGCAGATGTGAAGGCAGCCTAATACACATATGCAGCTGCCTAAGGAGGGATTGTGATTCTTTTGTTGTAACAATAGATATGCTTTAAAGCAACGGCAACGCCTTGTCATTGACTATTTATATAAATCTTGTGCTCAATATAAATTTAGTTCTTGAGGAGTTAATACAATGATATGTCTAGAATATAAAAATAAAAGGCATGAAAAGTCCTTTAGTCCTATATACACATTTACACTTAATCAAGATAAATAATTGAAATGATGTACTATCCCTAAGGATATATGAGATTATATGTTACTATTAAATCTTACATTGATCCCCACCTATAAGCTACAAATGTAGTAAGCTGACATTTCAATGTTACTTTCAGACAAATGCAGCAAACTGAGATAAGCTTGTTCAATATGGCAGTCACATCATGATTTTGGAGAGCTGTGATAAGCCCAAATCAGAGTAGATATTATTATTCGTTCATCGGAGTATAAAAACTGTCTTTATCACTCATATTATATTTACCTTACTCAGATCTATACGATATTTTTATACTATGAAATAATATAAAAATTGTGTATGGCAGAGGGGTTCAGCCATAAGTCTGCCCTGAAGGACTCTGTAGCATTTTAAGGAGTTGTCTACTGGCTAATGGAGGGTTTGACCCCACTCAAGGGTGTTGCTATATGAAGTTCAGAGATTGCAGTTGCAAGTGGGCTCTGGTGCCTGAGGGGCTCCAAAGGCCCTGTACAACATATGCAGGCTCTAGTGTTATAAATGGCACATGGTAGGTTAGGGGGGCCTGTTACATATTTTGCATTGGGGCTCAAGACCTTTAAGTTACTTCTCTACAGGCTTCAGACTACAGTCATAAAACTGTCTGTGCCTAATGACAGAGCACGTGTAAAGAACCCTGCCTGCCCTGCTGTAAAAATCTTGACACGTATATAGAGAGCAATTAAAAAAAAAAAAAAATATATATATATATATATATTTATTTATTTATAAATGTATATCTCATGTACCTGCTGTAAAGACAACTAATGATATAAATGTCATCAGCCATGTATCGGTTTAGGCCCTCATTACATCGCGTTTATGAACTTCATTTATCTTGTACATCGGGAAAGCTCCCGACATACACGATAAACGTGTCTTTAGGTATCAACTAGCCCGACAAAGGCCAAAAGTGTGTCCTTTTGGCCTCCGACAGACTGGTAAACGTCGGTATTTTATTTGAAGGATTGAATCACTTAGTGGACAGGACAGTTATATTGCTGGAGCTTCCTGCACAGACGTTCTGACCGGGGACTCCAGCCATACTTGGACATTGACTTCAGGAGTTTACCAGGACCAGAGTCCCTGGGCGACATATACCTCTGATGGAAGGCGAAAACACAATGCGGAGAGGACCTTACTTCTAGCCCCTGACCATAACATGGCAAATGTGATATGGTTCAGTATGTTTAAAGGCTATGTAAACCTTTTCAAGGGCATTTTTTTCCCCCAATAAACAGGTCAGTCAGTGTGTTTGGTGTAACTATAATTAGTTTTTATTAAAAATGTGTTCTACTTTTTGAGATACAGCTGCTCTATATTCTCTATACAGAGCAGCTGAATCGTTTGCTATGACCTGATTGCGTCAGTCCCGCAGACCTGAGGGGTTCAGTGTCAGCGGGTCCTGTGTGTCTCCGACATGCAGGAGCCACCTGTAATCTATCACATCTAAATTATAAACGGGAACAGGATTTAGTGCTACATATAGCTGCTCAGTACACAGAGAATACAGAGCATCTGTATCTCAAAAAGTAAAAAATTATTTTTAATAAAAACTAATCATAAAGTCACATCAATCACACTGACTGACCTGTTTATTAAAAAAAAAAAAAATGCCCTTTAAAGGTTTACATAGCCTTTAACATGATGGACTGAGCAGGCAATAAAACTAAATTCACTGAAATTCTAGAGCATTTATATTTGATTTCATAAAAACAAATTGTGTATTTTATTAGCTAGCGAGTTACAAGCTCTCAATAAGTTACCAAGTGCTCAGAGATTTTAATGAACATTGGCTGCTGCACTGTATTATAATAGTAAATCTAAAAGAGAACAGATGACACACGGCGCCGCATAGTGAAAATCAATCAGGATAAATTAGGCAGTAGCAGACAGTAGCGGAGTCTCTAACCTGGTCAGGTTGTACCAATCCAGGTACAACCCTGGTGTAGACAAGAAGGACACATATAGTGTCCAGTCGGCTGCAGCTATCCCCAAACCAGTAGGTGTGATTTAGGCCTGAGGAAGACGCCGTACCGGCATTGAAACGCGTAGCCACTCATGTTATCTTAATAAATCCCTTTTACTTTACAAACTACCTGACTCGTTTGGACGTTAGCAGCGCTACATTTAATCCTGTTTGTGCATCATTTTTCATCCTGTATTATAATAGAGAAAATACAAAATATAAGAATGAAAAACGTGATAGCAGGGAACCCCCCAGTTCTATGAAGTTGTACGCTAGAAATAAGTGCCAAACTTTCAATATTTTAAGACTATCAGATGAGGATTAAAATAATTTTTAATAATACTTTTAACTGTGGTTTATTACGCTACACCTACAATGACCAGCTAATGCAAAACCATGCTCCTGTCTTTACGTGCCCCTTGGGAAACAAAAGGTTGAGTCTTCCTCCGCATCATTTTAAAAATGCATTAAGAAGGAATACAGAAATTTATTAAGGAGCCCGATCGGCAGTGAGCCTACTACCTTGTTTTTATATCTTGCTGTTGCATAATTTAACAGAAAGACATTAGCTAAATAGGCTAAAGCACTAACTTGTATTTTAACACACTATAACTTTTCTTTGGAAACAGTGCCTTTTATTTAATTATCCATCCCATTGATTGCTTTGTTGTGTTTTCATTAGATGATCTTTGATGTTAATTTGTTAGTAAAGCAGTTAGGTAATTGTGGCTTGTTTAAGCACCTAAACAGGTAATAGATCTACAATCCAGAGACAGCCATTAAAAGCTCTGTTTTCCCAAGACATTGCTGCTGATGGAAGCTCATTGTCCTGACTTGTAAGTGCCAATTTTGTCTAAAGGCGTTGAACGTTGAAAGAAAATCATCCTTTTTCCATCTTCGCAATGTCTTGGCATTCAACTGACATCCTATCTACATACTACGTACTTTTACAAACCACATATATCCTGCATATTGCGCACTCCTACACATTTTCAAGGTTGATGGACTCCTAATTACCTGAGTGTCGCCAATCAAAAATCTCCAAATTGACTTTACATGTTCCCGATGTATAAGAGACTGCATGTGTTTAATAACTTATCATTGTCGATCATGCGACTCACTTTTGATCTAAATCAAGTTTATTCAAGCATTCTATTTCTTTTGAATGCAAGCAGGCAGCAGAAAGCGGGATAATTCATATTTGCATGATAAGAGTGTTATAAGTGTGTGTTTTCCATGATGTGATCTGACAGCCAAAGCCGAGAGCTACAGTGGAAGGATAATATTAATCTGCCGCATAGACAAAGCATCTAATATACATATATTTATTAAAAATAACAGTTTTATCTATTACATTCCCATCCCCCGCCTTGATGTTAGGCTTCCTGCACAATAAGTAAATTAATATCTTTCTTCTTTTGGGAAATGAAATGATCTCAAATGAATGTGAAAATAAATGTGATGATTTTATTTAAGTGTGCAGGCAAGCGCCAGTCCGCGAGAGACAATAGCTGTGTGTATTTTTCCAACAGAATAATTAGGCAGAAAGATCAAACAATGCACAAACATGATTTACGCTATTGGTTTATGGCATGAAGGCAAAGTTTAGCAAGTTTGCTTTACTAAGACGGCAATGATTATTTTGTGCTAATGAGCCGGCCGTTTCAGCCATTTATCTCTATGGGTCTGTAGTATGACATTATAAAAAGCATGGTTCCATAATGTAATGCACAATACATTCACTCTATAGTGTTTTTTCAATGATATATCTGCTGAGATATTGTCAGTTTACAATTTCCTTTCCATGGAACTAAAATTCTCCACTCAATTCAGTTGTTCTGTACTCAGCTAAGCAATTATAATTCACTTCATTTTGGTTTTCGGTGCATGAAAACTCATGAATAATGCAACACATTTCCAGCTTTGTGTCTACATATAAATGTTATGCAGTTAAGTGCTTGAGAATGCATGAAAAATGCACTGGAATCCCCTATAAGCACAAGAGCCTGATTTACTTTCTTTGCATCCCTGACCATAGCCCAGTTTGCCCTAAATAACTGTTTATTGCCCCCTCTACCAATAGAAACCCACCTGTAGCATTTACAGCGGTCCCTCAGATTACAATATTTACAACATACAGTACGATGGCTTTTCATCACTTGAAAACACATCTAAAGTCTAAGTAAACCTTTGAAGGGCCTTTTTGTTTTTTTTTTAATAAACAGGTCAGTGTGTTTGGTGTAAATTTATAGCTAGCTTTTATTAAAAATTAATTTTACTTTTTGAGACACAGCTGCTCTGTCATGTATACAGAGCAGCTGTATCTAGCTGACACTGAACCCGTAAGTATGCAGAATACAGATCAGCTTTATCTCAAAAAGTAGAACTAATTTTTAATAAAAAACAAATTATAGTTACACCAAACACAATGACTGTTCTGTTTATTTAAAACAAAAAAAATGCCCTGCAAAGGTTTACATAGCCTTTAAAGCAAACATTCTTTGTGTTTGTATGTTTTACATGGCAGTCACAGGAGATTAGCACCTTCCTTTTTTATTTTACTTTGTTAGGAAGTGCTAACTACTTTGTCTTTTGCCAGGGGGGAACTAGGAAAGACTGGACCCCATAGCAAACTTCTGATTGGTCCCCCCTCTCCTATGTGCCACACACAACCCCCTTGTAGATAGTGCCCCCCTGTAGATTGTGCCATACAGTCCCCCTGTAGACAGTGCAATACAGAGCCCCCCGTAGACAATGCTATACAGCCCCCCATAGACAGTGCTATACAGCCCCCCATACACAGTGTTATACAGCTATACAACACACCTAGAGATAGCACCATACAGCTCCCCCTGTAGATAGCACCATACAGCCCCCCATAAATAGCGCCATACAGCCCCCTGTAGATAACGCCATACAACCCCCTGTAGATAGCGCCATACAACCCTCCTGTAGATAGTGCCAAACAGCCCCCCTCCTGTAAATAGCACAATACAGTTCTCCTGTAGATAGCGCCATACACCCCCTGTAGATAGCGCCATTCACCCCCTGTAGATAGCGCCATACAGCCCCCCTCCTGTAGATAGCGCCATACAGTCCTCCTGTAGATAGCGCCATACACCCCCCTGTAGATAGCGCCATACACCCCCCTGTAGTTACACCACTGCCTTTTGCATTGAAAACATGCAGGCAACGCTGATCTCTGGAATACCCAGCCAATCAGCATGGTCACAGGTAAAATCCCTGTGGTTGGTTAATTTGAATAGCCAATCAGCACATCCCATTGTGGGTAAATAGATCCCTCTGTCACCCCATCGCCATGGGTTTTCATGGGAGCCGGGGGCCTAACAAAGGCCCCAAGGTCAGTCCTTAGCAACTGCCAGAGGCATGGCCTAAAAGATACAACGTATACCAAAGCATTATATCTGCGATCAAAAGATGACAAAGTGAAGTTCCCTAGTGGGACTGCAAGAAAAAAAAATGTAAAACACAAATTAAGTTTATGAAAAAAAAAAGAAAAGGATTACAGTCAAAATAAAAGAAAACCACATTTTATTTAGTAAAAGTGTAAAGAAAACCAAACACAAACACATATATAGTACCGCTACGATCGTAACGACTCGAATGATGAAGTCAACACATTCATTAAACCAGCGGGTGAGCTGTGTCCAAAAAAAACCAAATAAACAACAGAAATTTCTTTTTCACTATTCCCCCCACAAAATATTAAATAAAAGTTAATCAATAAGTCCCATGTACCCCAGAATAGTACCAATGAAAACTACACCTTGTCCTGCAAAAAACAAGCCCACAAATGGCTACATCGACGGAAAAATTAAAAAGTTATGGCTCTTGGAATGCGGTAATGCAAAAACAAGTAATTGTTTTTTAAAGAGTTTTTATTGTGCAAACGTAGGAAAACATTAAACTTTTTGCATATTTGGTATCCCTGTAATCGAGCCAACCCATAGCATAAAGGTAACATGTTATTTATGCCGCATAGTGAACGGTGTAAATTTATAACGCGAAAAACTATTATAAAATAGCTGTTTATTTTCAATTCTCTCCTAAAGTTAATAAAAGTTAATCAATATATTATATGCATCCAAAAATGGTGCAATTGAAAAATACAACATGTCCTGCAAAAAACAAGCCCTTATACGGCTATGTCGACGGAATAAAAACAGTTATGAATCTTGGAATGCGACATTGAAGAAACAAAAAATGATCCTTGGTCATTAAGGTCAAAAAAGGCCTGGTCATTAAGGGGTTAAATGAGAGCATCTACTCAACATGCTAAGAAACAAAAAATAAAGACTGCAAATAAGGTGCGCTATATGCAATGAGTAGGCCTCTTCTCTCAGTGAAGCCTCTCAGCTTGGGGCAAAGAAAGGCCAACAAATGAGCCTTCTACTGCTCTCGACTCCAAGATGGTTGACCAAAAAGTGGGGTGCCTTATTTTGTATATTGCTATCCCCAAGATAAGCATTTTGGAAAAATATTAAGTGGGTGCAGAAGTACCTACTAGCTTATCCTTAATTAGGACATGTGATATATTCCCTTTAATGGTTTATAATGAACATAATATACGAGTCATTTCTAAAATGTATAAGAACAATGTTGTGCAAAATGAGTAATCCAACTAGGGCCATGCAAGTAAGGATATTGCAACCCAATGTATATGGACCTAATAAAAGCACATGAATTATAGAATTATTACATACAAAATAAAAATACATAGTTTTCACCTAAAAAAAAAAGTGAAAATCCATTTACTCCATTGCTTTCAAACCTGATAATGGGTTTTGAGGTGAGCATCAGTGACCCATATAGTATTTACAATATTACAGGACTCAAGGGATTTTAGAACAAAGTTGTTTCTTCAAGGTGAAAGAGAGCAGGCTGGAAATGTGTCTAGAATTTTTTCTACTCCAACCAGTACCATTACATCATATATCTTGATGTTAGTCACGAGGGATACATGTACTCTTACACTAACAGCTAACTGCCAACACAATGTCATTGAGTATGAAGGCTTGCTATGGAATGGAGGGAGCATAATACATCTAATAAAGATAAAAAAAAAACAAATCATAGACTATCTATCTATCTATCTATCTATCTATCTATCTATCTATCTATCTATCTATCTATCTATCTACCTATCTATCTACCTGACTCAATGTGGAAATATGATTCTGTTTAAAAACTGATCCTGAAAGGAGAAGGTCATTTTGTGGGAAGCCTTTATACAGAAACTGGAATATGTAACATATATAGATGAATTGTTAAGTGTTTCATACATCCCTAATGGCCACTGATCAAATAATGTTGCAGCAGTTGAAGACAAGGTGACTAAGCATTGCTTACTGATGTGTGTGTTAAGCCTTCCATCCAAAGCGTATATATGCACCTTTAAACACCATCTGCAGTTTACATATACAGTATAAGCATTCCACCTAAAAAGTTGAGTAACTTTGTAAATATATTTCATTACCTATCTTGTACTGATCCTGAATTAGGGCTCAGCCACACAGCAGAGCCCTGAGCACGGAGCCCATACAGCAGAGCCCTAAGCGCGGAGCCCATACAGCAGAGCCCTAAGCACAGAGCCCATACAGCAGAGCCCTAAGCACGGAGCCCATACAGCAGAGCCCTAAGCGCGGAGCCCATACAGCAGAGCCCTAAGCACAGAGCCCATACAGCAGAGCCCTAAGCACGGAGCCCATACAGCAGAGCCCTAAGCATGGAGCCCATACAGCAGAGCCATAAGCACAGAGCCCATACAGCAGAGCCCTAAGCACGGAGCCCATACAGCAGAGCCCTAAGCACGGAACCCATACAGCAGAGCCCTAAGCACGGAGCCCATACAGCAGAGCCATAAGCACGGAGCCCATACAGGAGAGCCCTAAGCATGGAGCCCATACAGCAGAGCCCTAAGCACGGAGCCCATACAGCAGAGCCCTAAGCACGGAGCCCATACAGCAGAGCCCTAAGCACGGAGCCCATACAGCAGAGCCCTAAGCATGGAGCCCATACAGCAGAGCCATAAGCACAGAGCCCATACAGCAGAGCCCTAAGCACGGAGCCCATACAGCAGAGCCCTGAGCACAGAGCCCATACAGCAGAGCCCTAAGCACGGAGCCCATACAGCAGAGCCCTAAGCACGGAGCCCATACAGCAGAGCCCTAAGCACGGAGCCCATACGGCAGTGCACAGAGCCTGTACGAATCCTTTTATTACAGAGCCATTGAGCGTCTGTGCTCTGTCAGCCTGTATGGAGATATCCTACCATAGAAGTAATGCTTCGAGGGGAGAATACCTTTGTGCATACAGATTCCGATGGGCCACGACACGATTATCGACATGGGTCCGGCTTTACTATCCCACGGGCGATCATGTGTTATATACAGGTTAGATGTGTGTGGACAGACATTTTCCCTGCAGGGGATATGGACAGGGACAGAGGTTGTCTTCATGAGACAACCCCTTCAAATACAATTTTAACTACCATCCTATATGCACTGCAGCACCCTATTATCTGAATGGACCTATAGATCTGGTGCATGAATATAATGCAATAACTACATAGAAATATGTCAGTAAGAATCTGTGCCATTAGTGATAGTAATTGCCATCCAGCATCTGTTACCGGCGTAGGAGACCGAGAACTC
Organism: Rhinoderma darwinii; assembly: GCF_050947455.1. NCBI lineage: Eukaryota > Metazoa > Chordata > Amphibia > Anura > Rhinodermatidae > Rhinoderma > Rhinoderma darwinii. The sequence goes on along the minus strand of NC_134690.1, from coordinate 126,753,536 downwards.
AGAAACAGCTGCATCGAATGTTCAGGAACTTTACACCAGAGAATAACCCAGAGACTTATTGTTTCTGCCTTTTTTTTTCTTAGGGGGAAGGATTCAAAGAATCTTTAATTCCAGCAGCAAACCTTAGATGAAGTACAGATTAAAGATGGTAATTCAAAGTAGCATGGAAGCCTAAGGCCCCATGCACACGAACGTGCTTTTGCGGCCGCAATTCCCCCAAAAATCCACGGGAGAATTGCGGTCCCATTAATTTCTATGGGGCCATGCACACGACCGTAGTTTTTACGGTCCGTGCATGACCCGGGAGCCCGCACCGCAGAAAGAACGGACATGTCTTATTACGGCCGTCTTCTGCGGTCCGGGCTCATTGAAAATAATGGCCGCGGCCATGTGCATTGCGGGTGGCTTGCGGCTGACAGTCCGCTGCCGACCGACCCAAAAATCACAGGCGTGCACATGGCTACGGTCATGTGCATGAGGCCTTAGATAAGAAACACCAGAGGGAAATAAATAGAAGAGGTCAAGGAGCCTCCATGAATGGAAAAACGGATCCTACAACAGAGCGCAGAATAACAGATGTCTATAGTGAAGGACACATGCACAACCTATGGCACGGGGACCCATGTAGACTGTGATGCCTTTCTGTGTAACCCCCAATAAGAGAGGCAGCCAATGCACAATGCATCTGTTCTATATTGCCTCTTCATGTTAAGTAGTAATAGTAGAAATTACACTGGGGCTACATGGTGACATTTTTCTATGATGATGCCATTGAAGCGGGGAAACGGTGTCACGTTATGTTACAGATACACTGCATTGAACTTGATTTGAGACGTTTGGCTATGGGATGTGCTCCGTAACAGCATCACATATATCAGAGTGTTGCTCTGAGCTCCAGAATCAAGGTAGAGGAGTCGATTTACACAATAAAATTTTAAGTTGTACATAAATAAATCAAAATTATTCGAATGCTAAATATGCTTTAAGTGTGTAATACACATTATTTTATCAAAGGGCAATATGCCTCGAGAATGGCAAAAATGTGTAAAATCCTGATGCAGTTCTGGCAAATATTGATCTTTAATCCAAATCTAAAAGAGGTACTATCTCACAAACCCAACATTCCTAAACAAAAAGGTAAAAATATATAAGATCTTTTAGTACAAAGTAATTTCCAATCAGCCAAAACCACTCCTAGTGGGTGGCTTTCTAATCCTCTGGTGGGTTATTACCCATGTGGGAACTGCGCTCTGTGTACATACTTACCAACACCAAGGTAAATCATTAAGCCTGTAGATGGGAATAAATATAGCATTCGCCAGTTCATGATCTGTAGAAGTACAGGTACTATATTCATTGCAAAATGCCCATGTCCAAAGACGACACAGGAATTCAGAAAGCTAATTTTGCAGCATATCAACACTATTACCACCAAAGCTGAAACATCAATCACTCGACATGTGACATGACCATAGCCAGGAGCCTTATAATCTACAATTCTTGGGATACATAAATTAACCCTAGGACCAAGGAAGGGGAATCTCAATAAAAGACGACTTCAGACCAAGGTAAGGTGGATTCAAAGACTAAAATCTCTGTGCTCTTAGCCTTAATAAAGATGTATAAATTGACTTATCCTTAATTTAGATATACAGTAAATATACTTAGCTTCAAATTCATTTTAGAGGCTGTAATATTTGGTTTATTTCTGAACATATATAACTAACATACATGGTCCAATAGATTGCACATCTGAAGTGGTCTCCTAAGCATATAAGAGCGCAGACAAATAAAACCATCTTAAATGCTGAGATGCGCGTATATAGATCAATACTATATAGATCAATACTGAAGATTTTTCAAGCAACAAGCTATATGTATGGGAGCAGGTATAGGCTCATTGAAGACAAGTAAACTTATATGAACTAAATACCCTCACGCGTCATGCACACGACTGTGTGTGCCGGCCGAGTCCCGTCAGTGATCCAAGGAAAGATAGTACATGTCCTATCTTTCCTCGGATCGGAGACTCAGATCATTTTTCACGGACCCGATTCCCCCGCTAAAGTGAATGGGTCCGTGCCACTCGGATGCTGAAAAAACGGCCCGAATGGCACAACGGTCATGCACATGAGGCGTAAGTGCTTAGGCATGCGAATTGAGTCAATACATGCATGTGCATGGTAGAGTAGCATGGATTTCTAGCCCTTCTTAAGGTATGTTCACACGGCCTATTTTTGGCCGTTTTTCGGGCTGTAAATGCCAGAAAAACGGCCGAAAAATTGGAAGCAGAACTCCTCCAAACATCTGCCCATTGATCTCAATGGGAAAACCGCGTTGTGTTCCGACAGAGCGTTTTTCGTGGCTTTTTTTTACACATAAAAAAAGGGCTGCGAAATAGAAGTGCAGGACACTTCTTGGGAAGTTTTTAGAGCAGTTTTCCATAGACTCTAGTGAAAAAGCTCCAAAAACGTCCGTGAAAAACGCAGCGAAAATTGCGAGTGGCACAAAAAACTTCTGAAAATCAGGAGCTGTTTTCTCTTGAAAACAGCTCCCTATTTTGAGATGTTTTTGCCTCTGCATGTGAACATACCCTAAGTGTCTAGGTATGCACAACCGGATAAAGACATGTTAGGGTATGTTCACACGCAGTGAGCAAAAATGTCTCAAAATACAGAGCTGTTTTCAAGAGAAAACAGCTCCTGATTTTCAGACGTTTTTTGTGCCACTCACGATTTTCGCTGCGTTTTTCATGGCGTTTTTTTACGGCCGTTTTTTGAGTTTTTTTTCTATAGAGTCTATGGAATAAGGCTCCAAAAACTTCCCAAGAAGTGTCCTGCACTTTTTTTAAGCGTAAAAAAACGCTGCGAAAAACGCTCCATCGGAACAGAACGCCGTTTTCCCATTGAAATTAATGGGCAGATGTTTGGAGGCATTCTGCTTCCGATTTTTTTGCAGTTTTTCGGGCATTTATGGCCCGAAAAATGGCAGAAAATAGGCCGGGTGAACATACCCTAAAGCTTAAAGAGGCTCTGTCACCACATTATAAGTGCCCTATCTCTTACATAATGTGATCGGCTCTGTAATGTAGATCACAGCAGTGATTTTTATTTTGAAAAACGATCAATTTTGACGGAGTTATGACCTATTTTAGATTTATGCAAATGACTTTCTTAATAGACAACTGGACTTGTTTTTACTTTTTGACCAAGTGGGCGTTGAGGAGAGATGTGTATGACGCTGACCAATCAGCGTCATACACTTCTCTCCATTCATGTACACAGACATAGGGATCTGTCACTTACTCACACATTAACTTTAGCTGAAAGTGCCTTGAGAGTGAATACACATCATCTCCAGCCAGGACACAATGTCTATTCACAATCCCGACACTTCGGTAACGTTTGTGTGGGACTTAATGACAGCAAGCGTGATCTCGCAAGATCACGCTATAAATGACAGCACAACGTGATCTCGATGTGCTGTGCTGTAAGTCCCACACAAACATTACCGAAGTGTTGGGATTGTGAACAGACATCGCATTCTGGCTGGGGGTGTTGTTGTCATGGTTTGTGGGTATGTGGACCCACTAGGCCGCATCGCCGTAGCAGGGAGGCAGCTGGCCAAACAACAGAGAACCCCAGAAATACAAAGTCCCGCACAAAGGTACCTGGATAGTCCAGACAGTGGCCGCAGCTCTGGCACGGATGGAGGTGGGTGCAGCAGGTAACGCCAGACGTGGCGGATGACAGCAGGTGCCGCAGGTTGCGCCAGACGGGGCGAATCCCTCAGGTCGTGGCAGATGACACAGGACGTGGCGGATGGCACAGATGCCGCAGGCTGCGCCAGACGTTGCAAATCCCTCTGGACGTGGCAGATGACACAGGATGTGGCAGGTGACACAGGTGCAGTAGACACGACTCCAACTAGTAGGCACAGGAACAAGAACACAGCACGGGATACAGGAACAGGTAACAGGGCACGGGTAACAACTGGAACGGGAAACACTAAGGGACCATTTGCAAGACAGACTTGGGAATTACTAACAACGCTCAGGCAAGGATCAGACGGGCTGGGGCCTTCTTATAGTACAGGAAATCATGTGTGTTGATGATGATGATGATTTCCTACATGTGCGCGCGCTGGCCCTTTAAGAGCGGGCACGAGCGTACTCGCTCACCCTACGGGACACAGCGGACTGGAGCAGAAGTGAGCGCTGGCGTCTCCTGGGAAAGAAATGGGGACCAGTGCTCACAGATCCATGGCTGCGGGAGTCAGGAGGTGAGTGGACCCAACGGCCAGCGTCCATGGACGCTACAGTTCACTCTCAAGGCACTTCAGTAACGTTAATGTGTGAGTAAGTGACAGATCACGATATCTGAGTACATGAATGGAGAGAAGTGTATGACGCTGATTGGTCAGCGTCATACACTTCTCTTTACAACGCCCAGTTGGTAAAATGTAAAACACGCCCAGTTGTCTATTAAGAAAGTCCTTAGCATAAATCTAAAATAGGTCATAACTCCGTCAAAATTGATTGTTTTTCTAAATAAAAACCACTGCTGTGATCTACATTACAGTGCCGATCACGTTATGTAGGAGATAGGGCACTTATAATGTGGTGACAGAGCCTCTTTAAAGTGCTTACAAACGTGCTCTACATAAGGAGTTATTGCCCTAGTACTAAGTGTTTAAGCATGTGCAGTTGTGTAGATATACTTTGGAGTGTTCGTGCATTTGCATGCACACTTTGGAGAGGGACGGACCTCATCTTGCCCTCTTCATAGGTTACTTGATATGACAGACAACTGTAAGGACCAATAGGAGATAGCGCACATTGATGAAGTCATCAACCTAGTTGTGAAATATATTAGCTTTCCGCATTTCGCCGTCAGTGATCTGTTTCCCCTGAAAACCTTAGGAATTTGTGGAAACATTTAGGGGGACACCTGTATGTCTTTTAAATTGCTATCAGTCATAAAATAAATTAATTAAAAATACTTATCTAGAGTAAAAGGAGCTTGTTTAGCTAAGTGACAATTGTTTTTTTCTTTAGTAAGGAGTGCACTCGACTTTAATACCCACGCGGTGCAGGATTTATTTCTGCTACCTTTTTTGGTTTGCTTTTTATCAATAACATAATGTGCAGATTTCGGAAAAGTATTAGAAACATGTAGGTTGGATTCACACTGTAACAGCCCACTATACAACTATACGAAATAGGATTTTATGACATCCCCATACACACAATGCTTTTTTTTGCTGTAATTTTAGAACATACTGTAGGATTTAAAAATGTTAGCGTGCTCTAGCTGTGACGTTTCTCTTTCAACTTCAATGAAGCAAAAAATGGCAAATAAAAAATTGGGTTTTCGATAGATACAGTTCTAAAAAAAGCGATTACTCTTTATCCTACTTTGGTAGGTGACAACTGCATTATACACAACATCAAGAACTGTGGCAGATGGTGGAAAAAAACTACACTCTCAATGATGGAAAAAGATTTTAATTCTATGGAATACACTAAAAACTGCTGAGGCCAGAGGACCATATCCACGTCCTATGTTATTTGTTGTGCCGTTTACAGAAGAGTGTGAGTTTCTTTAACGGTATGTTCACTTAGATTTCTTTTGGAAAAATTACAGAAATTAATTTTCTGTCGCTTCTGAAAAGCAGCAAAAACGTATCGAAAATGCCATGTGTAAACAGATCCTAATTTTTTTTTTCTCCAGGTAAAGGGATCCCATGCTGTCTGTTACTTTTTATCCCAGACATCAGTACATATTTTGTTTAATTTTTTTAATACTTCAAAATATAATTTCTTTCTGGAGCTGGGCAGATATTCTGATATTTGTGTCACACTTTGCATCTCTATGAAGTAATACTCCACAGTTATACTGAATGCAGAGATGATCTATAGATGTCCCCAGCTCAATGGAACAGATATTATGTCTTGCATATAATTTGTTATTTTTATTATTTATTTAATAGCGCAGGAAAGGTCAACATTGTGGAGCAGACATACTGGCCAGTATTAATGTCAAACAAACTATCTTTTAGATCTGAAGGTCATCCATGTTTCTAAGAGCATTTACTAACATTAAATGATACAACGCTGCATACATTTTACATTAACATATAATTAAATGAATGCTTTTATAGATACACGTCTTCAAGGAAAGTTCGGTGTCATATACCCAATAGTGTTGAATAAATTACACTACTGTGGCCTTGGATGAGTAAAATATTGTGATATCTCATTAGCATGCTTATGGGATATTATTAATATCACTATTATATTTCATTTAGAGATCTTATTTTTGCTATTTTAAAATTAGTAATGAAACTGATTATAAGAAGTCATCCCTAAGTTATGTTCAAACATGGATCGGGCATGCTATGTGAAAATTTTACTTTGCTACAACATATTAAGTGCAAAGTTTATTTTCGAGCCAACAGCAGCTAGGAGCACTGGTGCCCCGGATCCCTGGGCGACTGCCACTACAAGGATCGCAGCAGTCGCAATTGCCACTGGGCAGCGATCGCGATTACGACCGGGCAGCAGTCGTGATTGCGACCGCGTCTATAGAAACTTACTACAGTAACTGGGGCCTATGTCATAAATACACGGGCCCCTGTTACTATAGTAACAACACAAATACTTACCCTCCTTTCCGAGCGCAGCGGAAGTCCTGATGTCTTCTCGCGTCATGACGCTCTGCGCCACACATGATGTCACGACGCTGGATAGCGTCGGGACTTCCACTGCACCGAAGAGCTGGATAAGTGCAACATCAGTACTGCCTGCTGGGGTCCTGTATCTAAGCCTGCCTTGTGGCAAGCTTAAATACAGGGTCCAACAGACAGCATCACACATGGACTTAGATACAGGGCCATGTGTCATACTGTCTGTTGGACCATGTATATAAGCTTACCATAAGGCAGGCTTAGATACAGTACCCCAGCAGACAGTAATCTTATACTGTATAAGATTACTGTCTGCTTTGATCCTGTATCTAAGCCTGCCTTGTTGTAGACTTAGATACATGGTCTAACAGACAATATCACACATGGGCCCGGTATCTAAGCCTATGTCACTAATGGGTTTTTTGTGTGTTCGTGTTTTTTTTACAGGTTTGGTCGCTGGATTGCGTTGGATTCGAAGACTACTTTGATGACTGCTTTTTTTATTTTCAATAAAATCGTTAATAAGTGTTGTGTGGGGGGTTCTTATTTCAATAAAATATATTTTTTCTATGTCTTTGTATTTTCATTTAAACTTCATTACTACCTCCTTAGTAATGGCTGCTGGCTGATTGACAGTGTCCATTACTAAGGCGGGGCTTAGTGTTAGCCAGTGCAGAGGCTAACACTAACCCCCATTATTACCCCGGTACCCATCGCCACCAGGGGTACCCGGAAGATCTGGGTAGGATCCAGGCTGGTATTATTAGGCTGGGAAAGGCCAAAAATATTGGCCCTTCCCATCCTGGTAATGCTAGCCTGCTGCCGCTGTGTTGTATCTGGTTGGTTATCAAAAATGGGGGCACGTCATTTAAAAAAAAAAATGGAATAAACATTGTGCGGTCCCCCCCATTTTTCATATCTAGCCAGATACAACACAGCAGCAGCAGGCTAGCATTACCAAGGTGGGCAGGGACACTGTTTTTGGCCTTTCCCAGCCTAAATATACCAGCCTGCGGCCGCCTCAGTGCCCGGCCCACGCTAAAGATTGTCTGGTACTGGATCATACCCAGCTCTTCCCCATACCCCCTGGTGGCGGAGGGTACCGGGTAATAATGCTGGTTAGTGTTAGCCTCTACACCGGCTAACACTAAGCCCCGCCTTAGTTATTGGCGCTGTCAATCAGCCAGCGGACATTACTAAGGTAATAAAGTTCAAAAAAATACAAGGACATAGAAAAAACATTTTATTGAAATAAAAAATAACACACAACCATCATTAATCATTTTATTGAGAATAAAAAAGCCATAATTGAAGCAGTCCTCAAATCCGACGTAGTCCAACCAATACACCAAAAACACAAATACACCCAAAAAATTAGTAACAAATCAAAAAGCAAAACAGGCATTATTCTTACCTTTCCTGGGTCCAGCGCTGGAGCTGCAATGTCAGCAAGGTGGTTCCTATATCTAAGCCTATTATGGGTGACACTGTCTTCTGAGCCACTGTATCTAATCCTATCCATAGCTATAGGGTCGTAGTGCTATAGATATACTGTCTCATATATATATATATATATATATATATATACAGTATATATATGTATACACACACACACACACACACACACACATACATACATACATACATACATACATACATACATACATACATACATACATACATACATACATATATACATACATATACACACATTTGTTAGTACAAGGATACTTACTGCTGGGGCCCTGTATCTAAGTATCATGTGTAATACTGTCTGCTGGTCCATGTATCTAAGCCTATCATATGTGATACTGTCTGCTGGGGCACTGTATCTTAGTCTATCATGTGTGACACTGACTGCTGGGGCCATGTATCTAAGTCTATCATGTGTAATACTGTCTGCTGGGCCATGTATCTAAGCCTATCATATGTGATACTGTCTGCTTGGGCCATGTATCTAAGCGTATCATGTATGATACTGTCTGCTAAGACAAGTGGGTATGCGGGACTACCTACAGGGAACTGCATGGCACTGTCTACAAGGGGGATGTATATCAGGGGGACTGTGTGGAACCATACAGGGGCGTTGTGACACTATATACATGGGGCATTGTGTGTGGAACTCTCTACAGGTGTCTTTGATTAGAGCCCCGAGACATAACTTTGCTTGGGGCCGCAGAAATGCCAAATTTGCCCTTGAGGGTTAGTACAAGGATACTTACTGCTGGGGCCCTGTATCTAAGGCTATATTTACATGAGCGTGACAGATTTACGTGTGTAAAAAACTTGCGTAAATCCGTCCGTGTGCGTTGCGTGTTACATCAGTGTGCTTCACGTGTGCCATGTGTTTTTCACGCAGTCGTAAGCACTTTTTTTTTCAGTTTAATTGATGCATGAAACACGGACAGCACACGGATATCGTCCGTGTGTTGTCCATGGTTTTCACACACCCATTGACTTCAATGGGTGACTAGGTTCATGAAATACACCAATATAGGACATGCAGTGATTTTCACGCAATGGACCCTCGCTGTATGAAAACTCCCGCATGTGTGAATAGCCCCATTGTTTCAAAGCACAACACACGGACGAGAACCACGCTCGTCTGAATGAGCCCTAAGCCCAACATTTCTGATACTGTCTGCTGGGGCCATGTATCTAAGCCTATCATGTGTGATACTGTCTGCTGGGGCCATGTATCTAAGCCTATCACGTATGATACTGTCGGCTGAGACAATGCATCCAATTCTATCCAGCGGTGTAGCTATAGGAGCCTTAGGGTATGTTCACACGTAGTCAACAAAAACGTCTGAAAATCCAGAGCTGTTTTCAAGGGAAAACAGACCCTGCTTTTCAGACGTTTTTTTACCAACTCGCATTTTTCGCTGCGTTTTCATGCCGTTTTCGCGGCGTTTTTTACGTCCGTTTTTGGAGCTGTTTTCATTGGAGTCTATGAGAAAACAGCTCCAAAAACGTCCAAAGAAGTGTCCTGCACTTCTTTTTACGAGGCGTAATTTTACGCGTCATAATTGCCGTACGACGCGTAAAATTACGCGTCGTGCGGACAATACAGCGTTATACCCATAGAAAGTAATGGGCAGATGTTTGACGACGTATTTGAGACGTATTTCCAGACGTAAAACGAGGCAAAATACGCCTCGTATACGTCTGAAATTTGGCCGTGTGAACATACCCTTAGTCTTATAGATATGCTTGTGCCCCTGATTTTTTAAGACCCTAGCAACGCCCCTGGCTGATCTATATCAGAAGCAGCACAACCAGGTGCGTAAGGCTGGGTTCACACGACTTATTTTCAGACGTATACGAGGTGTTTTTTGCCTCGTTTTACGTCTGAAAATACGTCTCAAATACGTTGTCAAACATCTGCCCATTACTTTCTATGGGTATAACGCTGTATTGTTCCCACGACGCGTAATTTTACGCGTCGTACGGCAATTACGACGCGTAAAATTACGCCTCGTAAAAAGAAGTGCAGGACACTTCTTTGGACGTTTTTGGAGCTGTTTTCTCATAGACTCCAATGAAAACAGCTCCAAAAACGGACGTAAAAAACGCTGCGAAAACGGCGCGAAAAACGCAGCGAAAAATGCGAGTTGCTCAAAAAACGTCTGAAAAACAGGGGCTGTTTTCCCTTGAAAACAGCTCTGTATTTTCAGACGTTTTTGGTCACTACGTGTGCACATACCCTTAGGGAGTTGCAAAGTCTCTATAGCAACAAAATAATAGGAAATGTTTAATAAACTATGTAAAAAATTGCTTAATCTTGCATCTATGAATCAAATGAACAATAAAATAAATCAATGCAAAGGTGTCCATAGCCTTAAGCCTCCATACAGAGGGACACATTTAGGGCTTATTCAGACGAACGTGATATACGTTTGTGCAACGCGCATGATTTTCACGCGCCTCGCACGGACCTATATTAGTCTATGGGACCGTGCAGACAGTCCGTGATTTTTACGCAGCGTGTGTCCGCTGCGTAAAACTCACGACATGTCCGTTCTTTGTGCGTATTTCGTGCATCACGCACCCATTGAAGTCAATGGGTGTGTGAAAATCACGCGTACCACACAGAAGCACTTCCGTGGGACGCGCCTGATTTGCGCAACAGCACTGAAAAGTATGAATGAAAACAGAAAAGCACCTCGTGCTTTTCTGTTTACAAACATACAGAGTGTCATAATGATGGCGGCTGCGCGAAAAGCACGCAGCCGCGCATCATATGGTGATGACACACGGAGCTGTCAAGTGCATTTTGCACGTGCAAAACGCAGCGTTTTTTGCGCGCGCAAAACGCACACGCTGGTATGAATCCGGCCTTAGTATGCACTTTTAAAGGCCCTTTTGACTGACCAATGATTGGTCGAACAGTGCTCGAACAAACGCTAGTTCCCCGATCATTGCCCTGTGTAAACTGCATTGATTAGCCGATGAAAAAGCAAACGGCTGACCGAATCTTTTATGCGGCCAATAAAATGGTCGCTTATTGGCGGGAAATGATGCAAATGCATGGGGACGAAAGATCGTAGTTACTATCGTTAATCCCCATACATTACCGATCATTGCTCCTTGTGACTGAAGGAAACAAATGCCAATAGACTTGCTATATCGTCGATTAGTGCTTGTTTTCACAGCCAATAACGGGCCATCCTAAAGGACCTTTAGGCCTACTATAGAAAAGAGTCAAAACGATTTGTACTTTCCAGATATTTAAATATGTTAATGACGGCCATTGTGTGTCAGCGTAAAAGCAAATAGTTTTAAAATATATCCTGGGACCCTTTGTTGCCAAGCTGAGCTACCTATTATGCTCAGTCCTGTCTCAGAACCACAATGTAATCATTGCAATACGAAAGAGAAGCGGGACACAGCCAAGTACAAATCTTGAAAACAAGGGACTGTTCCTGGAGATTAGGGACACTTGACAACTATGATTTTCTGTTTTCTTGTTCATATTTGTGGCTCCCTTGTAGCAATACGGGATCTTAATAACATACGTAATGATATTTGAGCTCTAATGCGGCTGTCACAGTATTAACTTGATGATCAGTAGATTTTTATTTTAATGCAGCATAATTATCACAATGTTTTTCATGATTCATCTTTCTTTAATATGTAAATACTTTTTACCTTTCACCTGTTGCATCTCATAAAGTAAAAGCTACAGTACCAATTTCCACCATTGCTTTCCAGGGTTGTTGATACTTTGCATTACTAATTAATTAAAAAGCTGGTCATGACTAACTAATTGACTACACTGGACTTTTGGATGTATTTTAGGATCCACAAATTCATAAAACGAATTCATCGTGTTCCTTTCTTACCTTCAGACAATAATTAAAGTGCACCATACAGTTTTCAATTAAAATTAGTGATATAGTAAATAGTCAAGAATAATTATGTGCTGTGTGAAGCAAATTGAACAGAGCTGTCAGATTTGAAGCGATATTATTGCTGTCAGGATATTCAGTTACAGCTCTATTACAACTACTCCCATGCAGAAGATATATCAATAAATCACTTGAAATGAATAATGAGCTTGGGTACATTGATGCTGATTACAATGATATTACTACTAGCTTAATAAAGAACTGACAGCTGTAGCATGGCTTAAGTGTCCTTGTGTCTGGCAGATGTCAGGCTGCTTCATCATTTGGCATAGACTTTGCAAAATCTATAGAGAACTTCAGGTTTAGGTCTGTGCCACGGACTTTCACAGCGGACATATAGTAGATTATTACAAATACACTGTAAAAAAATAAATGTTAAAATATGAAATTGGAAATTATATCACAATTAGGCTGGGTTCACACACCCTATTTACGGACGTAATTCGGGCGTTTTAGCCCCGAATTACGTCCGAAAATACGGCTCCAAAGCAAAATGGGTTTTAGGATGTGCTGTGCTGACGGTCATTTTTTTTACGCGCCGCTGTCAAAAGACGGCGCGTAAAAAAGACGCCTGCGTCAAAGAAGTGCCTGTCACTTCTTGAGACGTAATTGGAGCCGTTTTCCATTGACTCCATGGAAAAACAGCTCCAATTACGTCCGTAATGGACGCAGCGAAAAGCACCTGCACTTGCCAACAGCTCCGTAATTTCAGCCGTAACGGAGGCTGCCGTGTGAACATACCCTTAGTCATATAATGGTTAACACTAACTTGAATGTAATTAATAATATAATAATTATCATGAAAACATTTTTAATGTTTACCTCAAGGTTGAAGCTACAAAAGCTAATCTATTAATGGATTTCAGGAACCTGGAGCTAACTTTAGAATGAGGGTCCCCTAACCCCATTCCCGCCTGGTGAGTTTGCTGCTGGGCAGTCACAACCTGGCGGGTAATAAATGGAAAGGCGGCCTCTCTCCATTCATTTCTATGAGAGTTCCGGAAACAGCCATGTTTGGACATCAGGATATCCAAGAGCTGATGTCTCACCTGGTGGTGCCAAAGAGGTGAGTCCATGGCTGGGTCTTCTATGTGGGACTTATGGAGTTCTGGCAACCAAATTATTATGAGGGCAGTGTTATGGGAGCATTGTTTATTGTATTCATGGGTCATCTATGCTTCTCTCTGGTAAACATGTATATGTGGAGAGTTATCTTTTTTTTTTTTTCCATAGTTTCCTAGTGTTGAACGGTGTGCAAATGACAAACTAGTATATCCAAAGGTCAAGATTTAATATATCAGTTCTGACCCCAATAGAGCTCAATCATATTTCATCTTTCCTAATTAGATATTTCATATATTTAGGTCCAAATATCTTTTGGGGATAGTCCTTTTATAAATAATTTTTTCTCTTCTTATCTTTTCAGGCTTGATCTCATAGGCGCATATTTTGTTACATTACTTGTGTTAAGTATTAAGTATTAAAATGTTAATGCTTCACCTCAATCTAGGGAATACAGTTATGTGTATTGAGGGTGGTTTAAGTTTCATTGGCTTCATAATATTTTATTGGGTGGGTGCATATCAATTTGTAGTTTATCAGTCTAGGCGTTCCAGATATAAATTTTTAATGTTTTGCTTTAAGTGTAGATGTTTATCATTAAATGAATGGTGCAATTTCCTATTTTTACTTGGTAGCTGAATAATTTAATACTATTTTGAGTCTCATAAGACAATTGTGAAATCCTTTTTTATAATAAATGTATAGTATTCTAAGAGCAGTGAGTATCAATGTTATATTAGATTGATCAGTCTTATATTTTGGATATAATTTAAAATAATTATTTAGAACTAATTTGTGTGTTTATCACATTGCAATTTTTTTTAATACTTTTTATTACATTTCATTCAACAACCCTTCCGATGCAAACCCTATGCAAAAAAAAGAAAGAAGAAAAAGGGAGAGAGAGAAGACCCAAATTATTTTATCAGATATTAATAGTTTATTCATAGAATAGATCCATTTTTTAACATAATTTAAAGTGAATGTATCGTCAGAAAATGACCTATTGTTTAGATCAAGTTTTTATGTTAAAATATGTTTTATTAAGTTTATTTTTAATGGCTCTTTCTTTTTAAATCCCCCTCCCATATATCCGGTGATCCGACGTACTTTCCCTCCAGAATAGAACAGAAACACCGGAGGGAAACTGATCCTAGAACTGATCTCATGCTTTCCTATGGGATCGTTCCTGGCATCAGTTGCAGTCGTTCTTATGCCAGATGTCTACCTTTGCCGGACAGAAAATGTTGCATACCCCTGAGGAAGCACATGTGGCGAAACGCGCGTCGGGGTCTACACAGCGGAGCGGACACTGCCTTTCTTTACTCTCTGTCTCTACCTATGGGTAAGCTTGTGACCTGACAGTTAATCTTGCTCAAATTACTATTATATGTACTGCACCTTCTCTTGTTTACAACCTCCTACCTATGGAGATATTTTCTCTATTCTTGTCTCTGAGAGATGGTGTATTAGTGATACTACGATTTTCAAATAGATGTCTGCCTAAGTATTTATATAGCTACCCATAGACTATAGGTAGTAACAGCACTTGGTGCGGTCTCCGCTTGTTATACTAGAGTCGTATCTTTATGTTATTTTAACTATTTATGGTGTTTGTGTAATAAAAATTAAAAACTTTTATATATATATATATATATACACATTGGCGTCAAAGGCTCTTAATTGTTTCTCTGTGGTATATGGATTAGTTCATGGAGCCGCCTAGATGACATGGGGGGAGATTTGTGGTTTAAACAGCTCCCAGCCCTTATTACAATTCTGTTTGGAGTTTATATATTGATTAGAAAATGTTGCATGTTGCGTTTTTTTGTCCGGCTATAGTCTGGCTATGGGCGCTGGACTGGTGCACAAAATGTCATCAGTTGTGCCTGGCTCAGGCTTAAAACTACTAGGCAGATGCAACTGATATATGTGAACCCAGCTTAATCTTCCATGCCATTATCTATATTTTACAATAATCCTGAAATCTTGCAAATTTTCACTCTGGTCATTGAACCTCACAATAGACTGACACTTCCTGTTCTGTAGAGATCACTTTTCAGTAGTCATCATATTATCATCACAGGCAGGATTACAATGAAAGGTAACACCTCTATAAAGATAACACAGGATAGACCGCTTACAATAGGTGATGGACACAGCTTTCTTCCTCCATCTCCCAGCACATGTCACAGAACATGCCTAGAACACTGTCCCATAGGAGTCAATTAGTCATATCCAGACTATTTTTTCACATGGTACATGTGGCTGCTGTAAAACAAATCTCTGTACTGCTGTTAAATGAGCAGAGCTTCAGCTCAGACAAGATGGCTGTTTCCATAATCATGTTCAGAAAATAAAGTAAAAAAAATCTACAATCATAAAATTTAATTGTATAACAAAACAAGTATATATTTCAGTTTCTGGTTCTAACTAGTAAGAAAATCTACTGGGACAGGATCAAGGTTGGTGGACGCCTTTGGCAAAAACTGTCTACAAACCTGATAAAGTTATCAGCAGATCCTGTTGCTGTCGATAAGACCAGGTTTGCCAACCGTCTGTAAATTTATGGACAGTCCGCAAAAATGGGTGTTTTTTTTCTGCCGTCCATATCGTCTGGCAGAAAAAAGCGCCGTCCGTAAATTTTTCCGCATTCTCCCGGAGCTTTGCACTGCACATGCGCCTAAATGTACATGCACAGTGCAAAGGAATAGTAGGTTGCGGCCGGGCATATTTTTACATTCCGCTTGACTTCTGCGGAATGTGAAAATATGCAGGCCGCTGCCAAGTGGGGTCGATGCCCGGTGTGGACCCATCCAGTCACCTGACCTGTCACCTGACTTCACGTCAGCGACATGAGGTCAGTTGTCTCCGGTCAGGTGACTGGACTGGTTAACTCCCGGGCCTTCACCGACCCCAGTCAGAAGTGGACCTGTCACCTCCGCCGCTTTGCCGCATGACTACCTCGGCTCCTTCTAATGGTGAGTCACGTCAGGCAGAGCGAAGAGTGGTAGCTTTAGGCTACCACTACCGCTCTCCTCTTTGTTTGCATTTTGCAGTGTGGCACTAAGTACAGGGCGCTAAGTGTGGCGCTAAGTACAAGTGGGGGCTGTGTGGCGCTATTTACAAGGGGGGATGTGTGGCACTATTTACAAGGGGGGCTGTGCGGCACTATTTTCAAGGGGGAGCTGTGCGGCACTATTTACAAGTGGGAGTTGTGCGGCGTTATTTACAAGGGGGAGCTGTGCGACATTATTTACCAGGGGGGCTATGTGGTGCTATCTACAAAGGGGGGCTATGTGGCACTATCTACAAGGGGGCTGTGTGGCGCTATCTACAAGGGGGAGCTGTGTGGCACTATCTACAACGGGGGGGGCTGTGTGGCGCTATCTACAAGAGGGGGCTGTCTGGCGCTATCTACAAGGGGGTGCGGTTACTGATGGGGCACTTATTGTGTCGAGCACTAAGAGATAATTATTACCATCTGGGGCGCTGTGGATTACGTGTTTGCTTAGAGGATGGGGTATAGGTGGGGGGGTGCTTTGTCAAATTCTGCAGAGATGAGTCGTGGCTGGACTAAGTCCTCACAGTGGTCTGGGCCAGATGGAGAAAAAAAGGGAACGTGAACGACTAATCAGAGAAAACATCACCTAAGTTAGCGGGGGAAAGCTACAAGCGGAGCTATGATTGGTGAGTTACACCTAGAACACTGCACAGTGCACAGACAATGATTTTGTAATGTGTCCGTAAGAATTTTGGTCGGTCCGTGATTTTTAGCGGAGGTTGGCAACCCTGAATAAGACCTAATAACAATCTATTGATAACGGGGGCAGCCTCACTGTCCACCGACGTCTGTTGTAGTGGAAAGCAAGGCTCAGCATGTTGGATTTTAACATGCACTATCCTAAAAGGATAGGAGGAGCCAGGAACTGGGAACTAAGTGGTGGAGGCCTCTATGCAATTGTCCCTTTTGCCCACCTTATAATCTAGCTCTGAGTATAACTGCCTGAATATATTTCGTGTCCAAACTTTGTACTATACTGAGTCGTTCCAGAGAGCTGATATTAGGGACTGTGGCTGAGAGAGTTGAAGTACATGTTTACATGCCATGACTATGTACACAGCTTATAACAGAGCTTCATGGTAGATTAATAGATAGCAGTTTAATATGTATACAACAAATGCTTATAAACTTGACACATGGATGCGCCATATTATCAAACATGTCTATCCCCTCAGTTGCAGTTTCTGAACAGGCGCCAATATGTAAGTTTTATTATTAATTACATGTAGGCACACAAATGTTGTATTACAGAGCAATTCTCACCTAGAAACATTAGGGCAGATTTAGTAACACTGTCTAAGTTTTAGACAGTGTAAACTTAGACAAGGCAGTCGGAAAATGCACCAAATTTTTCAAAGTGGTGAATGCTGTATAATAAATCTGGCTCATCTAGCTAGACACTTTTCTCTTCCTTATAGCATCTCCTGGTTGGCTTAGTTTACGGCAGCTTTTTTGCGTAAAATTTTGGTGCAATTTCGGCGCATAGTGTCACATTTAAGCCACGCCCTTTATGCAAGACCACACCCCCTTTTCTGCAAAGCCCCGCCATCTTGTCGGGCATGTTGCAAAAAGTGTCTAATAATAAATGTGCCGTACAGCATGTTCACCATAATTCTGCCTCAATTGCTGCCATAATTCTGGAACGTTTTTAATAATAAATCAGCCCCATTGATTTTAGGGAAAAATACGGTGTCACACAGAATGAACCCCATATTTATGAACATCGCCTTTACTTGTTTGAACACAGTTTTTCTGCCACTTTTCCAAAGAGAAAGTGGAGGTGAACAGCGGCAGGAAAAATACACTGCTCTGGGCATGAACCATGTTGGAGGATATGGAGCAAGCTATACTGTTTTTCAGGCTGGTGTAATGCTATGATCTACAATTGTACCCCATTTCAGCAAGATATTTTTGAAAGGGAGACTATTCTAGGAAAAGTCGGAGCAGTATTTAAATGTTAACACATTTTTAAACTGCGAGTTCAAATATATTGTACAATACCTGGATTATATTGCCTATACTATGATACTTCTTATTGGTGTAATGAAAGTATAAACATACCCCTGTCATACACCATCCACTAAAATACTATATTCCTTCCAATACTGCATACCTTGCGCATATGCAGGTATATAGAAAGGCTCAGGGGCATAACTAGGAAAGACTGGACCCCATAGCAAACTTTTGACTGTGTCCCCCCCCTCCCCTGGGTGCCACACACAGCGCCCCCTTGTATATAGTGTCCCCCTGTAGATAGTGCCATACAGCCACCCTGTAGATTCTGCTATATAGTCCCCCCCATATATCGTGTCACACCCACTTGTATATAGCACCCTCCACCTTGTAGATAGCACCATACAGCCCCCTGTAGATATCGTCATACAGCCCCTTGTAGATAGTGCCATGCAGCCCCCCTTCTGTAGATAGCGCCAAACAGACCCCCCCGCCTGTAGATAGTGCCATACAGGCCCCTCTCCTGTAAATGGCGCCATACAGTCCCCTCCTGTAAATGGTGCCATACAGCCCCCCACCTGTAGTTAGCGCCGTATAGCCCCCATCTGTAGATAGTGCCATACAACCCCCTCTCCTGTAGATAGTGTCACACCCACTTGTATATAGCTCCCTCCACCTTGTAGATAGCACCATACAGCCCCCTGTAGATATCGCTATACAGCCCCCTGTAGATAGTGCCATATAGCCCCCTGTAGACAGCGCCATACAGCCCACCCTCCTGTAGATAGCACCATATAGCCCCCCTCCTGTATGTAGCGCCATACAGCCCCCCCTTCCGTAGATAGTGCCATACAGCCCCCATCCTGTAGATAGCGCCATACAGCCCCCCTTGTGTATATAGTGCCATACAGCCCACCCTTCTGTAGATAGCGCCATACAGACCCCCCGCCTGTAGATAGCGCCATACAGGCCCCTCCTGTAAATGGCGCCATACAGCCCCCCTCCTATAAATGGTGCCATACAGCCCCCCTCCTGTAGATAGCAACATACAGCCCCTTCTCTAGATAGTGCGATACAGCCCCCTCCTGTAGATAGCATCATACAGTACCCTCCTGTAGATAGCACCATACAGCCCCCTCTACTGTAGATAGTGCCATAAAGCCCCCTCTCCAGTAGATAGCACCATACAGCCCTCTATTCTGTAGATAGTGCCAAACAGCCCCAACCCCCACCCTAACAAAAACGGCCTGTAGCCTAGTTAAAGGGGTTGTCCCACAAAAACATGTATCCCCTATCCACAGGATAGGGGATAAATGTGGGATCGCTAGGGGTCCAACCGCTGGGACCCCCACCGATAAGGAGAATGGTCCCCCGAAGTGCTCCATGAGAAGCATGGGACTTCCGGGGTCTGTGTCCGGCTTGTGTATCCGGAAGCTCCATCGCATCGCATCGCAGCCTAGGGGCCTAATGAGGGCCCCCAGGTCTTCCATCTTTGTACTTCTATAAAGCCCCTATACATTAGTATTGCAGTATATCATGTAAACGATCCAACAATCGCTGGTTTAAGTCCCCTAGGACTAATAAAAAATATAAAAAAAAAGTTACATATAGTTTTTGTAATGCAAAAAAGTATTAAAAGTAAAAAAAAAAAACTTTTCGCATTTTTTCCTAAAGAAATGTAAAAAAATAAATAAAAGTTAACATAACTGTTATCGCCACATCCACAAAAGTCCGAACTATTTCAATATACTGTTATTTACCTACTCGGTGAACGCCGTAAAAGAAATGTACAACACCCAAATTGGTGTTTTTTGGTCACCTTAGCTCCCTAAAAATTTTTAATAAAAAGT
Organism: Rhinoderma darwinii; assembly: GCF_050947455.1. Classification (NCBI taxonomy): domain Eukaryota; kingdom Metazoa; phylum Chordata; class Amphibia; order Anura; family Rhinodermatidae; genus Rhinoderma; species Rhinoderma darwinii. The sequence continues at coordinate 126,733,509 of NC_134690.1, read as the reverse complement.
GATCAAAAAGTCCATGTACCCCGAAATGGTTCCAATAAAAACTACAGTTTGTCCCGCTAAACATTAGCCCTATCATCGCTCAATCAACAGAGAAATAAGGTTATGGCTCTTAGAATATGACGACACAAACGAAACTCCCCAAAAAATTGCGTAATCGCAGTGTTTTGCCCATTTCACCCCACAAATACTTTTTTTTCAGTTTCCCAGTACATTTTGTAGTACATTAAATGGTGCCATGAAAAACTACAGCCTGTCCCACAAAAAAAAGCCCTCATACGGTTTTGTTGACGAACAAAAAAAATAAAATAAGTTATAGCTTTTGGAAGGTGGGGAGGAAAAAAACTAAATTAAAATTGTGTGTGTCATTAAGGGGTTAATTACTGTGTTCAATGTATAAACAGTATACAGCAAGCTTCTAAGCTCCCTCTAGTAGTGGTTGTAGGTAGCCAGCAAATCATTTTTAAATCTATGTCTGTGCAAGAAATTTGGAGCTCTGTATAAGAAAAAAACAAATCTCTACCCATTCTAAAGATATTTTAAGAAATTAACCAGCACAGACTTTTAAACGTATGATGTAGCAATACTTATCTTTAGGCCTCATGCACACGACCGTAGCCATGTGCACGGCCGTGATTTTCGGGTTGGCCGGGGGCAGAATTATTTGCTATGAGCCTGGACCATGCACGGACCATGGAAACCATGGTCGTGTGCATGGGCCCATAGGAATGAATGGGGCCACAATTCTCCCCGTGGATTTTCGGGAAATTGCGGCCGCAAAAGCACGTTCGTGTGCATGGGGCCTTAATCTGAGAACTTGCTGCAGCGTGATAGCTTATCACTTAAGCCATTGAAATCTATTGAAAAAGTAAAGTTAACGTTTCTTGCCACTCTGTATTAGCGCATTAAAAGTCAAGTTAAAAATTGCTACATCTGTATTTAGATTAAATTAATAAAATGGTCATGAAAGCAAACCTTAGGAAGATGTTCTACAAGAGATTATGAAAACTGCAGAGGCAATGAAAAAAGTTTCTGTTTTGGGAATCAAAAGTACTTGTCCAGAGAAAAGAGCCAAGAAGATTTTTCCATTTGATCTAAACTTTATTATGCGGATTCCATTAACATTATCTGTATGAGTTAAATAGTCTTACTTGGTAATGCTCGTGCTTCTTACATTTCCACAGAGACCAGTTTCAGTGAGGACCTTGATATGTAATGAATCATTTCTATTAGATGAGGTTATATCATAGATACATTTTTTCCCCAAAATTCGTTTCAGGGTTGAATCGGCCCCGAAATTCTATTCAGTACGAATAAACATGGGACAAAATGACGACATCTCAGGAGGCTTGCGGGGATGCTTCACAACAGTAACGGGAGACCAGAGGAAATGGTAATGGTATTCTTTTTTTAATCTCCTCTTTTTGCTTCTTTTTTTTCCTCTAAACTGATTCATGCGCCATGTGCCTAAAACGTTTCAGATTGTGGTGATCCTGAAATTTTTGGGAAATTCTGACCGAATTTGATAGGTTTAAAATCGAATTGCTCATCTCTAATCATAGTAAATTCCAAACGTAACATACTGTACTCTTCTCCTACTGAGTGTTGCATTCACATTTTTGTACAGGAAAAGCTAAGAACTTCAATCATGTTTCTGTGCCATGACACCTATTATATCACTGTCACTAGGCCCAGCAGTGTTGCAATACACTGTATGTGCTATGGGTACCTAATAGATTTTATCTTTCTAAGTAAACATGTCCACAATATTACAGCCATATGAATTTATATACATAATAAATCATTATTTTCTATTTTAGAATGATAAATTAAAAGCTCAACCCATATAGGATGTATAATTGCCATAGTCCGAGCTGTTGTTTTACAATTTTATCAGGAAAGACAATATATAGATGAGATCCACACACCATATACCACAATAAACAGCTACTGTGTTTTTTGTTTTTTTTTATGATATGCTCATAATGATATATTCTTGTTTTTTTTTATTATTATTATATTTATTATTATTATTGCACACCATGATATTTATGATAAAATGACATGGTAAGAAACCCCTACTTATCAGTCAGTTTCTTGAACTATAACTTTATCAGAACCTGGGTTATTCCCTTCAAATTCCTGTTTTAACATGTTATCTGAATATACATTACAAGGACCAATTGAAATCTAAAATCTTAACCAAGAGTAGGAGACTGTCTGGGTTTATCAGACTGGGGTGTAGCCAAGCTCTAGGTAATCTTGTTCGGAGGGAAGAGTGTTAGAAAATAAAGCCTACAAGGGTAACACCAAGGAGCATTACTGGGAATTAAAAGTCAGTGTTGCCATCCTGCAGCTGCCATGAACTGTAGACCTAAGAAAGCATCATACAGAAAATAAAGTTGTCACAAACAAGATCTGAGGGACGTTGGGGTGGTTCAAACGTATGGAAAGGATATTGTTTTATTTAGCAGAATACCATCAAGAGCGCCATTGGGCTGCTATAAAGCAGATACGTCCACGCTAGTGTTCATGCAGCCTGTTAGGTAAAGAGATGGTGGAGTTCAATCTGGTGGAAGGCAAAAGAGGAGCAGAGGCTAATGTGACTGCTTATTTTGGGGTAAAAGGGAGCAGATCTGCCCATGCCCAAGCTGTCCCGTCTATGTTCTTCTCTGCAGCAAGAAAGCAGGAGCTAAAGAGAGCTTGAGAGCTAAAGACCCCACAGTGGCTGACAAGCTCCATCAAGACGTGACAAGCTCAGAGCTCCGCTTAAAAGTCAGGCTTTCAGAGTGGAGGGCATCCCTGAGCATGGGTTAATGACCACATGCCACCAATCCCTGAGACTACCTATTTTTCTCAACTGTCGAGCCCCATGAGCAAAAGGATTAAGCACCAGCAGTTGAGCAGCTTGCAGTGAGGTTATAAGATTTTGCTGACCTGAAAAAGCCACAGAAGGACGTCAAGGTGCGGAAAAGATGGGAGATGACTGTGTCAGTCACCCCTGCGCAGTTTCGAAATAAGTGGTACGCCAACGAGAGAGGAATGTCTAGTGCAAAGAACAGCACTCGTTGAGACCAGGGAAAATGTAAGGGGGGTGGTACGGCTTTTTTAAATTGTTACATAAATGTCTGAGTATGCCTCATCTTTTGTGTGGTGATATTGAGCGTCTACTCTGGTCCCCATTTCCCCTTTGTCCTGTGTCCTGGTGTGGTCTGCATCTGTATGTTCCCCCAAGCTGTCCTCCCCTCTCATCCTCCTTGTTATCATTGGTGGAACTGTTGCTCCTGCATCCAATAGGGCATCGTACTGGTAGCAAAGGGAAGGAGAGCAGGAAAGTGAAACTAAAGTAGAGGGTGGGGACAGTTGGTGCTTTTCCATTATAGAAGTGAATGGATAAGTGCAAAAAAAGAAGGGACCATACAGGCGCTGCTTACTGATTAAATGAACCCAAGTTCATGTTTTATTCAAAAGCAAAATTAGGACAGATGCTACGCGTTTCAACGCCGGGCCGGCGTCTTCATCAGGCAAGTGAAAATGCATACAGATAACATGAGTATTTATATATAGACATGTCAGTAATTTGTGATTATGCTAATTTGACTAATTCAGACGAAGCACCGAAAAAAACCGCCAAACAGTGGCGGGTCAAAGTTCAAAGTTAAAAGGTAAAAAGTTACGTGATGCAAAATACAATAAAGAATATAAAAAAAATTAGATAGACACATAAAATTACAATTATTAAAAAGGTGAGTGTGCATAAGATAAATTTCATTAATAATTTTGAAATTGCAGTAAGCAAAGAACAAGGGAACACAAAAAATATGTATTTTCTTTTTATGATTAATAAACAGAAGAACAGCTTATATATCGAGAATTATAAACAGCAAGTTTATATATAATTCTTATAATTCTCGATACATAAGCTGTTCTTCTGTATATATATACTCATGTTATCTGTATGCATTTTCACTTGCCTGATGAAGACGCCGGTCCGTCGTTGAAACGCGTAGCATCTGTCCTAATTTTGCTTTTCAATAAAACATGAACTTGGGTTCATTTAATCAGTAAGCAGCGCCTGTATGGTCCCTTGTTTTTTTGCTCTTATCCATTTGCTATTATCGGCAACTCCTTATGGTCGTTGCGTATGGGACTGGGCAGCAGCTTCCTTCCACATGACACAGAGTACCTGCATATTACATTGTAATACCTGCCAGTATTCCCAACTACAAGGTGAGCACGTTTTTTTTCCTTCTTGCTCCTCCACATTACCCATTGATCTGCACTATGTGGCGCCGTGTCTTTTTTACGTTGTCTTATTACAGAAGTGAGGGAAAGTTAGGGACTGTGACAGACATTTTGGGGTTATACTGGCAGATTTTGATTCACCCGCTTGAGCAGCGATGCCCCAAGTTCTCAGCTACCAAAGGTAGCTGAGAACAGGGAGTTTTAACTGCTTCCGGCGCCGCACATTTATTCTGATGTAGTGCCGCCAAAAAGGCGTATGATTTAGAATAAAGCCCATTAGTGGCCGCTGTGAAAAGGCGTATTGGCGGTCACAAACGGGTTAAGGCATCCACTCATTTCAATTGATGAGAAAGCCATGCAATTTTGAAATTAAAAAATATTGTGGTTTAATAGTATGCAATGATGCATATCTCTAAAATATATTTTTAACAAAGATTTGGAGATATGCCTCAAGAAATGGTACTCAACATTATAAAGAAGAATTAGTCCAGAAATTTCCAAAATATCCATAGTATAAAACACTACTCTGCAGATAATGAAGCAATTCTACAGAACTTCACTAAGGATGGTTAATGTCCCAACATTGTTTTGTTTCATTATAATGCAGTTTAGCTGTAACATTATCCTAACAATTATTTCCTTAATAATGATAAAAGAACCCTTTCTGCTGAAAGAAGTAATTATCATTGTACAATGAACAGCAGGAATATAGCAGATCTCATAATACATAAAAACAATTAAACTGTAATTACAAATAGTGTTGTTAAAAATAGATAAAACATTCATTGTTTCTGCTGGCGAGGCTGAAAAAGATAATAGGGTCTCTTGGTGTTCTGCTGCTGCTTTATACCTCAAGAATGGTTCAGTAAGATATTATGGACCATTAGCACAATGACATGATCATACTGATGACGATGATGATGATGATGATGGTGCACAATGGTGAATTGTAATAGTATCTTTCAATTAATTAAAAAAAAATCTCATATTTTTGAAAGTAATATTTGAAGCTCAAAGTGATTCCATGGGAAACAATTATTGTTCATTGCACCTTGAAGTTAAATATCTTTAAGTTTTTTAAGCTTTTTTTTCTGACACAAAGCTCCAAATTCCCTGCATTGAAACAGAGTTTAATTATAAAATATTGGCTTACATCAGCATCCACTAGTGGGAGCTTACTGCATACTGTTTATACTTTGAACTCAACATTAAAACGGTATGGGTAATCTCCCAATGTTATGTTTTCAATCTATATCTATGAAGCTGAATAAACATAGATCCAACAGAATAAACTGTATGGTGCAACATATGTAAAGGATAGCAAACAACATGCTGCCCGTACACTGCCAGAGATCTCGGTAAACGGCAAAGTAATTTGGTATAGAGGATCATGTGCAACAAACCCTAAATGTTAATCTCTTAATGCAACCACCATCTAATGGACAATGGCTGAGATATACCCATGGCTGCTCTTGTCCCAGGATATTTGTATGATAAGAGGTTCTTCCAAATAATTTTAAGGTTGTGTGTCATCATTGTTCAAGTTTTAAAGACAGTTATAGTATTCATGGAAGGCCTTTGCTCTTTGGTCTGTGTCTGTTGTTTGTGAGCCATCGGTGAAGTTGATAGCTTTGGATTGAGCATGGCCAACATAAATTTAGTAGCTTTGTCACCATGTGCAAAATACTTATGTTTGGAAGACATGTATAGTTTCGCAGTGTATGACTTAAGGTTTTTACATTTGCTTTGTGACAGTGAGGTCTATACGGTGGTTGCTGCTAAGAATTTCTTATGTAAAGCCTCTAGATTTCTTATTTGTGATGTGAGTTCAGGGTGAGGTGAAACATCAGGGGTATCATTAAGGGAGAAAAATTATTAAAGTTTAATTTGGATTTTTCACTTTTGGGATGCCTAGGAGGGTTTCATTAATTCTCCATTGACATTTTTTTTTTGGGCGTGGGGTGGGCAAATTTAAGGCCATAAAAACAGGAGAGTGATCAGAAAGTACTTGGTGCCAATAGTGACTTTAAGACAGTGATCCAGGAGATGGGTAGGAAAGAAAATGTAATGTAGTTTGTGATAGGATATATGTAATGAGTAGTATGTCTAATCTCACGAGTCGCCAGGAAATATCGCCTGGTATCTGAAAGGGTCATGGAATGGAAGAGTTTCTTAATGCTTGCTAAAGTCTTGTATGATGAGGAAGTTGTTCTGGAGGAGTCTAAGGCTAGATCTGGGGGTGACTTTGTAAAATGCTCTAAATTTAGATATTGTTGTGTAAGCCATAAAAATTGCTTCCTGTTGGGGGCATATAAGTTGCCAAAGGAGGATATCTGATCTTTAATCATTTTTTACAAAGACGTATCTACCATATGGGTCAATTATCAAGATTCATGAAGTTTAGGTTTTTGTGAAATCTACTTGTGACTCCCATAGCCACAGGTGAGGGTGAGGAGCTGTCGAACCATTATGTCAATTTGGCTTTAGATAAATTAGGAAAATGGTTGTGTTTAAAATGGGTTTCTTGTAGTAGGCAGATCTGTCTGCTTTTTGAGGGTGAAATAAGACCTCCTGCATTATATGTGGCAATTTAATTTGGGGCCATGATGGGTGGGTAAGTAGGGTAAAGTTGACTGGTGCTGCCAGAAATGAGAGTTGTTGCAGTTATGTTAAGATTAGGGATTCGGGAGGGAGTGTGGGAAATAAGGATAAGATAGTAGAAGTTTGGCAGTTGGAATTAACATTGCAGATGCAGATTGACATTAAACGAGGGGGAACTGCAACGCTGTTGCTGCCATTAAAAATACCAGAACCCCGACGGAAACCTGACCGGCTTCATTATAAGTCAATGGGATCCATATGGATTTATTAGTGCATTAACAATCTGTAGTGTTGTTCTTCAGAGGAATATATTTTCCCATTTGTCCCAATCGCTTATTCCAAGTTTATCAAATTGTAATATGAAAAGTCTTTTATACAAAGCTACACACAGACTCATTTCAATTATTGTGAACAAGATTAAGTGTCCCCAAGGTTATGAAACTGCCATATCATAGAATAAGAAACATATTCTGAAAGTCTCTTATCTTCCCCCAAGGTGCTTTGTGGAAAGTAAAATGATAATTACCCATAGTGGATAATGTGTTTTAAATAGCAATTCTAGTAAATGGTACTTTTTGGCATTTTAAAGGCACCCAAGTCAATTTATTTATCAATGTAAAATGCATGTATTAAAGTTCAAAATTTCAATTTTCAATGCAAAAATATCACTTATTATCTGTAATTATTAGGGGAGTGCCATGAGACTTATATTCGGCAACAGCTACTGTATGTAATAGTACTTAACAATCATTCATGGGCTGGTTTTCAAACAGAACAAAAAACATTACAATTCAAGGTATAAAAAAATTGCAGAAAATGATTTTACTGAAAAAAAACAAATCTATTGTGTCTCCTATTATTGACCATCCATTGTGCTATCACTTACTTTGTTACACTTTACATATATGTAAGCTTCAACTAAACTGTTCTCTTACACTGGCAAACCATAGTTTCTATTCAAGATATAAATTGTAAATTTGTTTGCAAAGCATCTGCCCTCTCCGTGATGTCCCTATTATTGCATATTTATCACAGTCTATAGTTTTGTGCTTTTTTTTTCTTTTTTCCCTCTGTTGGCCATTTATAAAGAAGAACCATGCTGAAAATAGTGTCATGGAACATTAGGGGGACCGCTGCAGGACTAAATTCGGAATTACCTCCACTCCATTATACAGTTAGGTCCAGAATTATTTGGACAGTGACACATATTTTGGCATTTTAGCTGTTTACCAAAACATATTGAATATACAGTTATATAATCAATATGGGCTTTAAGTACAGATTCTCAGCTTTAATTTGAAGGTATTCACATACTAGTTTGAGGAACGGTTTAGGAATTACAGCTCTTGAATGTGTATTTGCCTCCATTTAAAGAGACCAAAGGTAATTGGAATATTCCCTCATTAATCCATCATCAATTAAGCAGGTAACAGGTCTGGAGTTGATTCCAGGTGTGGCATTTTCATTTGGAAGCTGTTGCTGTGAAACCACAATATGAGGTCAAAGAAGCTCTCAATGCAAGTGAGACGGAACATGGTTAGGCTGAAAAAAATGAAGAAATCCATCAGAGAGATAGCACAAATGTTAGGAGTGGCCAAATCAACAGTTTGGTACAGTTTTGAAAAAAAATCGTCCACAGAAGACCACTGTGATGGATGATCGCAGAACCCTTTCCATGGTGAAGAAAAACACCTTCACAACATCTACCCAAGTGAAGAACTCTCTCTGGGAATAAGGTGTATCAATATCTACCATAATGAGAAGACTTTATGAGAGCAAATACAGAGGGTTCAACACAAGGTGCAAACCATTAATCAGCCTCAAAAATGGAAAGGCCAGATTACACTTTGCCAAACAACATCTAAAGAAGCCAGCCCAGTTCTGGAACAGCATTCTTTAGACAGATGAAACTAAGATCAACCTGTACCAGAATGATGGGAGGAAGAAAGTATGTAGAAGGCTTGAAACTGCTCATGATCCAAAGCACACCACATCCTCTGTAAAACATGGTGGAGGCAGTGTGATGGCATGGGCATGCATGGCTGCCAAAGGCACTGGGTCACTAGTGTTTATTGATGATGTGACTGAAGACTAAAGCAGCCGGATGAATTCTGAAGTGTTCAGGGAAATTCTTTCTGCTCAGATTCCACCAAATGCAGCAAGGTTGATTGGACGTCGCTTCACAGTACAGATGGACAATGACCCAAAACATACTGCGAAAGCAACCCAGGAGTTCTTTAAGGCAAAGCAGTGGAATATTCTGCAATGGCCAAGTTAATCACCAGATCACAACCCGATCAAGCATGCATTTCACTTGCTTAAGACAAAACTTAAGGCAGAAAGACCCAAAAACAAGTAACAACTGAAGACCGCTGCAGTAAAGGCCCGGCAAAGCATCACAAAGGAGGAAACCCAGCGTTTGGTGATTTCCATGGGTTCCAGACTTCAGGCAGTCATTGCCTGTAGAAGATTCTCTACAAAGTATTGGAAAAAAAACATTTTATTTATGGTAATGTTAATTTGTCCAATAACTTTTGAGCCCCTGAAATGAGGAGACTGTATAGAAAAATGGTTGCAATTCCTAAACGTTTCACAGGATATTTTTGTTCAACCCCTCGATTTAAACCTGAAAGTCTACACTTCAATTGCATCTCAGTCGTTTCATTCCAAATCCAATGTGGAGGCATGCAGAGCCCAAATCATAAAGATTGTGTCTCTGTCCAAATAATTCTGGACCTGTGTGTCTTCAGGAGACCCATTTGGTCAAAGATAAAATTAGCAGCTTTCAGAGAAGTTGGATAGCCCAGTCTTACCATTCGGTATACATGTCTCTTTCCAGGGGAGTTCCCATATTAATACATGGGAAAGTAGACGCTCAGATTTATGACACCCTTATCGATACAGAAGGAAGGTATATAATCATTTATGGATGTTTTGATGGAGTAACCTGTGTTCATGCAGCGGTATACACCTCCCACCTTTTTTCGTCATGTGTGATCAAGATGGTCTCGCAAAGTTTGATATCGAAACCAAAATGCCCTTTCTTAATAATTGGGGATTTCAATGAATTAATGGATGCAGAGTTAGACCGATTCAGGAAAAATCCAATAATATCACATAGGTCAGCAACTAAGTTAATAGGTTTCACATCTGAATTGGGCTGGCTTGATATATGGTGGATAGGGAACCCCCATGCTAAGAAATTTTCATGTTTTAGAAGTTCTAGGGAGGGGAGTTCAAGAATTGACGTTACCTTCATTAATGAACTAATGTTGAAGTATGTAAAGAAAGTGTCTTATGAACAGAGTGGGTTCTCAGACCACACTCTTCTTATGGTCGAGCTTGATCTGAGCCAAAGGCAGGTTAGTAAGGTGTATAAGATTTTTCTATCAGTCTTGGTGAAAATTCCATTCCACGAGATAGATAATGAACTGTCAGTGTTTCTGGAAGCCAACTCGGTTTATCCGGATTCAGAGATATCATAGGATACCCTAAAAGCATTCATTAGGGAATTGTTTTCAAAAACCAAAATATTATTAAGAAAACACAGTATATTCAAAGAGATATTATTTAAAAAAACAAGTAGAGGAGGCAGAAAGGTAATATGTAGATAATCCTTCAGATGCTACTGAATCTCAATGGAAAGTCTCCCAAATTAAATATGAAAACTTGATACAGGAGGAAATCTTTTTGAGTTGCAAACAATACTATTTTGAAGCTAGCAAATCAAGTACATTTTTGGTCCATATTGTAAGTAACCAGCAGCCTTCTAATTCTGTTTCCTCCATTAAGGACAAAAAGGGGCAACTTGTTCATGATGCTAGGGAAGCAGTAGAGGAACTCAAAGGATTCTATCAAGACCTGTACCGCTCTAGGTTAAAAGACTCTGAGGATAGTATAGATAGTTATCTGGATGGAATGGAATTCCCTACTATTGATAGCGAGCAAAGATCAATGTTAGATCAACCGATAACATTGGAGGAATTGAGAGCGTCCTTGCTGGAAATGGCAAGTAACAAAGCTGTGGGAGTAAAGGGAATTCCATTTGAACTATATAAGTTATACCAGGATAAATTAATCCATATTTTAGTGGAAACAGCTAATTTTTCCTATGTTAGAGGTAGGCTTCCCGAATCTTTGGAGGCCACAGAAATTATTGTGATCCCTAAGAAAGATAAGGACCCCCTCTTCCTGGAATCGTACTGGCCTATTTCCATGTTAAATACTGACGTCAATCTGTTGGCCAAGGTTTTGGTTGGCAGACTGATGAAGGTAATGATTATAATTCACCTGGACCAGACCGGGTTTATTCCGGGCAGAGTTATGTTAAAGAACGTCTGCCGAGTCTTTGCTAATTTTCAATACGGGAAAGTGTACGCTAATAAGGGTGCTATCCTCTCAATCGATGCTATGAAAGCTTTTGATACAGTTGAATGGTGTTTTCTTTTTAGGATTATGGGTTGTTTTGGTATCGGGTAAAAATTCATAAATTGAATAAAATTATTGTATGGGCAACCACAGGCCAGAGTAGGGATGAACGGCCAGAAATCAGCTTACTTTAATTTAGAAAGGAGAGTGGTCCTCTATCCCCTCTCTTATTTACTTTAGTAATTGAGGTTTTGGCAAAGAAGATAAGAACCTCTGAGAATACAGTGGGTTTTCAAATGAGTAATAAGGCTTGTTATCAGTGGCGGATTAAGAAGACCATGGGCCCTGGGCTGTTACCCAAACCTGGGCCCCCCTTCTCCCTGCCGCGCCGTAACTATTGCTAACACTACCTTTTTGCACAAGCATTAACAAATGGGTGTTACGATTCCCCTTTCACAGGGATGTGTCCCTACATACTGACAGTATCACACTGTGCAGGGACACAGCGCCAACCCCCCATGTAGACAGCGCCACACACACACACACACACACACACACACACACACACACCCTGTAGATAAAGCCACACACACACCCCCTGTAGATAAAGCCACACACACACCCCTGTAGATAAAGCCACACACACACACACACACACGCACACACACACACCTGTAGATAGAGCCACACACCCCTGTAGATAGCGCCACACACACAACCCCCTGTAGAGAGCGTCACACAGCCCCCTATAGATAGCATCACACAGCCCCCTATAGATAAAGCCACACAGCACTCCCCCTTGTATATAGTGCCACACAGCGCTTCCCCCCCCCCCTTGTATATAGTGCCGCACAGCGCCCCCCCTTGTATATAGTGCTACACAGCGTCGCTGCAGCCCTGGGATGAAATTTTATCCCATATGACTGCTGCAGCCTGTGATTGGCCTGTGATTGTCTGCAGCGGTCACATAGGGTGAAACGTCATCCCAGGAGGCCGGCCCGAACGAAGAAACAGAATTCTGGGCAAGTATAAGATTTTTATTTTTTCTAAATTGCGTTACATAACATCTGTTATTTGTTGCGGGTTTTACCTCCCCATTGAGTTAAATGGGGAAAACCCGAAACAAATGAGCAGCGTTTACGCAAATACAATTGACATGCTGCGGAATAAAAAAACGCACCGCAGGTCAATTTCTGAGCTTTTTATTTCCCGCTTATCATTTACGCAGCATGTGATGAGAATTGTTCACATCTAATCTTCTCTGCTGCTACTGTATTAGGGCTTGTCCACACTTAACGGAATTGCTGCGTATTTTCCGCCCGGAAAATACACAGAATACAGTAGCAGCAAAGTAAGTGAGATTTACCAATTCTCATCCAGATGCTGCGTAAAATTTCCGACCAGACATTTTGTCCTGCGGTGCGTATTTCTCGTACTGCAGCATGTCAATTTCTGTGCGGAAAGTGACTGAATTGCTGCGTTTTTTCAGAGGAGACGTCACCATCTCCCAATACTGAGAAAAACACAGCAAAATACGCACCACTTACTGCAGTAAAAACTACAGGAAATGGTGCTTTTTTTCTGTAGCGGAATTTCTGCTACTTTCTGTGGAATTGCTGCTGAAATATATAATATATATATATATATATATATATATATATATATACACATACACACACTATACATATGTATGTATATATACACTCTATCTCTATCTCTATCACAGACACACAAAGTACACAAAGTACGCACATTATGCACAAAGTACGCACATTATGCACAAAGTACGCACATTATGCACAAAGTACGCACAGTACACAAAGTACGCACATTATGCACAAAGTACGCACATTATGCACAAAGTAAGCACATTATGCACAAAGTACGCACATTATGCACAAAGTACGCACAGTACACAAAGTACGCACATAATGCACAAAGTACACAAAGTAGGCACATTATACACAAAGTACGCACATTATACACAAAGTACACAAAGTATGCACATTATACACAAAGTACACAAAGTATCCACATTATACACAAAGTACACAAAGTATGCACATTATACACAAAGTACGCACATTATACACAAAGTACACCTTGTAAACACACATAAATATGCACATTAAACACATTGTAAACACACATGAATGTGCACATTAAACACACATGAATATTCACATTGAACACACATGAATATGCACATTAAACACATTGTAAACACACATGCACTTACCTTTTATGTAGGATATTTGTGAGTCTTCACTGCAGCTCTTCTCCTGCTGACAGCCCGACACAGAGCCCGCCGACAGTCTCCCCTCCCCATGGCCCAACAGCTAGCAGCAGGAGAGATGTTTAGAGCAGGGAAGGGGGGTAGGAGGGGGAGCTTCTAAAGCAGCAGAGACCACTGATGCTAAGTAGGAACGAAGCTCCCCTCGTCTCATGACAGGTGCGGTCCTGGCACCGGGGCTCCCTCCGGTGCTAGCGACGCCACTGGGCATGAGGGTGTTCGGGCGGTCATGGGCCCCTTGGGAGCCTTGGGCCCCCGGGCGGCCACCCAAACCGCCCTAATGATAATCCGCCACTGCTTGTTATACGCAGACGATTTTCTTCTGTTTATAAGCGATTTATCTTCAGTCGACCATGTAATTCGGTTATTCTAAGAATTTGGTGAGTGTACTGGCCTTCAAATCAATTGTCAAATATCTATTTTGTTAAATATCTCAGCCGAGGTTAACCCCGATCAGGTTTCTTTCTTGAACTTTGTTGAGGTGTTTGAATATTTAGGCGTAAACATTTCTAGGGAACCTGCTGACTACATTACACTGAATATAATTCCTTTGCATCTTTGAGGGGGAAAGTTAAAGCATGGAATAAGTTACCATTGACCACAGCTGCAAAAATTGTAATGATCAAAATGTTTTTTTCTGCAACTGTTCGATTTGGTTACCGGGAATTTTTTTTAAAACCCTAGAAGCTATTTCTAATGACCTAATTTGGAACGGGAAAAAAAAAATCGCATTAAATAATCAGTTCTTACCCTACCAGTAACCAAAGGGGGCTTTTCCCTTCTTGATTGGAGGAAGTACTTTTAGCTTCTCAGTTCCAACAGTTTCGGGACTGGGAGGGCCTGGGGGCTAAATATTTTTTTTTAAAACACTAGGGGACAAATGGTCTAATATATTTGAAGCTCTAGAAGCCAGGGTTCTGAATTCTCCTGATTTGGAACTTGGGCCTATTTATGATAACCAGCAGCGGGTCTGGGATTCTGTCAAACTCATTGAAAGAATGAATACCTTTATTGAAGTCACTCCTCTGTGAGACAAAAGGAATATTGGTGAGTTTAACCGCCTCCTGGACTCTTTGTTTTGGAAAAAGAATCACATTGTCACGGTTTGTGGGTATATGGACCCATTAGGCCGCACCACCGTAGCAGGGAGGCAGCTGGCCAAACAACAGGAACCCCAGAAGTACATAGTCCCGCACAAGGGTACCTGGATAATCCAGATAATGTCTGCAGCTCTGGCACGGATGGAGGTGGGTGCAGCATGTAACAGCAGACGTGGCGGATGACAGCAGGTGCCGCAGGTTGCGCCAGACGTGGCGAATCCCCCTGGACGTGGCAGATGACACAGGACGTGGCGGATGACAGCAGGTGCCGCAGACACGACTCCAACTAATAGGCATAGGAACAAGAACACAGCACGGGATACAGGAACAGGTAACAGGGCATGGGTAACAACTGGAATGGGAAACACTAAGGGACCATTTGCAAGACAGACTTGGGAATTACTAACAACGCTCAGGCAAGGATCAGAAGGGCTGGGGCCTTCTTATAGACCAGGAAATCAGGTGGTTGATAATGATGACTGTTTTACAGGTACGCACACTGGCCCTTTAAGAGCGGGCACGAGCGTGCGCGCGCACCCTACGGGACACAGCAGACCAGAGCGGAAGTGAGTGCTGGCGTCTCCTAGGAAGGACATGGGGACCAGCTCTCACGGATCCATAGCTGCGGGCGTCGGGAGGTGAGTAAACCCGACGGCCCATGGCCATGGACGCTACACACATCACAAGGATATCACATTTATTTAACAATGCACAACTAAAAACGTTTACGGAACTACAGGGACTGTACAAGGTCCTTGATTATGGTCTGTTTAGATATTTTCAAATAAAACATGCCTTTTTGGTCATTAAATCTAAATCATGGTTTGTTCTTACACCTTTTCAATCATTAGAATGTTTGAAAAGTAGGAAAGGACATTTGTCCTAACTCTATAAAAAAATCCTTTTAGGGGATGAAGGAAATCATATTAAATCACAAAGAAAAGGGGATAAGAATCTTGGGATTAGGGTCGATTGGGGGTTCGTTTATAAACATCTTAACATTCACAATCACCGATTTATTTATTTTATGATCAATTATAGACTTTATTATACACCCGAAGCTCTTAACCCCTTCCCGACCACCCCACGCAGATTAACGGGCTGCAGCACTGGTCCTTGTGTCTGCAGCCCGTTAATCTACGTGTGCTCCTACCAGAGCACACAGGCGCTCCCCACAGCCCGGCATCTCCCAGTACGGGCTGCTACTAGCAGCCTTAGTACTGGGGGGAAAACATCGGGTCAGATCACAGCGGTGATCCAAACCGATTAACAC
This sequence comes from Rhinoderma darwinii, assembly GCF_050947455.1. Lineage (NCBI taxonomy): Eukaryota > Metazoa > Chordata > Amphibia > Anura > Rhinodermatidae > Rhinoderma > Rhinoderma darwinii. The sequence goes on along the minus strand of NC_134690.1, from coordinate 126,717,632 downwards.
CTTAAATGCGGCAGTCAATAGCGGCCGCCGCATTTAAGTTGTTGCAACAATATCGACACCCCGCTACCGATTGTTGCTATGGCAACGGGAAGCCTAACAAAGGCTTCCGGTCTGCCATCTATGGAAGGTGATTAGGACCTTATATGCCCCCTGTCAGTGTGAAACTGACAGGTATAATACCCTGCAATACATAAGTATTGCAGGGTATTATAACAACGATCCAACAATTGGATCTTCAAGTGACTAGTGGGACTAAAAAAAATTAAAAAGTTGAAAAAAGGTCCAAAAAAATGTACAAAAGTGAAAAAGTAAAATTGCACTTTTTCCCTTACAAAGTCCTTTATTATTAGAATAAACTATGCATAATTGGTATCGCCAAGTCCGTAACGCCTAAACTATAAAAATATAATGTAATTTATCCCGCACGGTGGCCGCCATAAAAAAAATAAAAAAACTTTACCACAATCGCTATTTTTTGTCACTTCAGCTCCCAAAAAATAAATAGGGATCAAAAAGTCACATGTACTCAAAAATAAATAATACCAATACCAACAATACCAATAAAAACTACAGTTTGTTCCGCAAAAAAACAAGCCCTCACACAACTTTCTTGATGGAAAAATAAAAAAGTTGTGGCTCTTAGAATATGGCGACACAAAAACAAAATCTTTTTTTAAAACCGTGATTTTAGAGTGCAAAAACCGTAAAATATAAAAAACCTATATACATATGGTATTGCCGTAATCGCATCGACCCGTAGAATGAATTAAATATGTCATTTATAGTGCCCGGTGAATGCCGTAAAAAAAAAAGAATAAAAAACAATAGAAGTTTTCATGGCCTAATTACACTAAATTCAGCAAAAAAACTATGGGATCAAAATGCTCACTACACACCTAGATAAATTATTTTTAGGGCTGTAGTTTCCCAAATGGGGTCACTTCTGCGGGATGTCCAGTGATTTGGTCCCGCAAATGCGACATCACACCCGAAAACCAATCCAGCAAACTTGAGCTCCAAAAGCCAAATAGCGCTCCTTCGCTTCTGAGCCCTGCCGTGTGTCCAAACAGCAGTTTATTACCACATATGGGGTAATGCCGTAATCAGGAGAAATTGCTTTACAAATCTTGGGGTGCTTTTTCTTCTTTATTCCTTGTAAAAATTTATAACTTCTAGGTTTTTTTGGAAAAAATTTAGAGTTTCATTTTTATGGACGAATTCAACTAAATTCAGCAAAAACCTGTGGGGTTAAAATGCTCTATATCCCCTGATAAATTCCTTGAGGGGTGCAGTTTGCCAAATGGTGTCTTTTTGGCGGTGTTTCCACTATTTTGGCCCCACAAGACCTATTCAACCCTGACATGGTGCCTAAAAAATATTCTAATAAAAAGGAGGCCCCAAAATCCTCTAGGTGCTCTTTTGCTTCTGAGGCCTGTGCTGCAGTCCATTACCACACTAGAGCCACATGTGGGATATTTATAAAAACTGCAGAATCTGGGAAATAAATATTGATTGCGTTTCTCTGGTAAAACCTTCAGTGTTACAGAAAAAAATGGATTAAAATGGATTTTATGACAAAAAAAAAGACATTTGTAAATTTCCCCTCTACTTTGCTTTAATTCCTGTGAAACACCTAAAGGGTTAAGAAACTTTCTAAATGCTGTTTTGAAAACTTTGAGGGGTGCAGTTTTTAAAATTGGGTGACTTATGGGGGTTTCTAATATATAAGTCCCTCAAAGCCACTTCAGAACTGAACTGGTACCTATAAAAATAGGTTTTGGAAATTTTCTTGAAAATGTGAGAAATTGCTGCTAAAGTTCTAAGCCTTGTAACGTCCTAGAAAAAAAAAGATGTTCAAAAAACGATGCAAACATAAAGTAGACATATGGGAAATGTTAATGAACTATTTTGTGTGGTATTGCTATCTCTTTAAGGCCGGATTCACACGAGCGTGTGTGTTTTGCGCACGCAAAAAACGCTGCATTTTGCGTGCGCAAAAGGCACTTACCAGCTCCGTGTGTCATGATCATATGGTGCGCGTCTGCGTGCTTTTCGCGCAGCCGCCATCATTATGACACTCCGTTTGTATGTTTATAAACAGAAAAGCACGTGGTGCTTTTCTGTTTTCATTCATACTTTTCACTGCGTTGCGCGAATCACGCGCGTCCCACGGAAGTGTTTCCGTGTGGTGCGCGTGACTTTCACGCATTCATTGACTTCAATGGGTGCGTGATGCGCGAAAAACGCAGAAATATAGGACCTGTCGTGAATTTTACGCAGCGGACTCACGCTGCGCAAAAATCACTGTCAGTCTGCACTGCCCCATAGACTAGCATAGGTCCGTGCGACGCGCGTGAAAAACGTATTACGTTCGTGTAAATCTGCCCTTACAAGCAGATACTTTTAAATTTAGAAAAATGCTAATTTTTGAAATTTTCTCTCAAATTTGGTGTTTTTCACAAACAAATACTGAATTCTTTGAATCGCTTGGATAGGTAAAAGCATTCCCAAGTTATTACCACATGTAGTGACATGTCAGATTTGAAAAAATCGGCTGCGTCCACAAGGCCAAAACAGGCTCAGTCCTGAAGGGGTTAAAGATTATGGGGTTAAAGAATAATGCTAATTGTCAGACATGTGGTATACATCAAGCGGATCTCATCCAATTGTTGTGGTGCTGTCCCAAGCTAAGTAGATACTGGAGTAGAGTAGTAGCATCTATTTCTAAATTAATTACTTGACGCTAAGTAAAGAGGAAGGGGAATTTTTTTTTATAAGATCTGGAACAAATGGATAGTGGAACTATCCCCTGGTTTAAAATGTGTTAGTAGCTGTTTGAGGAGTAATATGTTTTTTTTTTAAATTTTATTTCATTTTATTTTTCTCTTTTCTTTTTCTTTCTCTCTCTCTTTTTCTCCCCCCCCCCACGCTATATTTTCCAGGGTTTTAGGGGTACTTGTTGATTTTCCAGCATTGACTTTTGCATAGTGTCTGTACTACATAACATTTTGTTTAACCCCTTCCCGACATCCGCCGTATATATACGGCGCTGCCGGGAAGGTGTTCCCGCAAAGCGCCGTATAGATACGGCGCAGTGATGGTGCGGGCTCAGAAGCAGGGCCGGCACCATCACCACGGGGTGACAGCTGTATTATACAGCTGGCACCCTCCTGTAACTGCCAGGACCGGAGCTATTCTCCGATCCGGCAGATTAACCCCTCAGATGCTGCGCTCAATAGAGCGCAGCATCTGATAGGTTTTAACCCGACCGGCAACCCAGTGACGCAATCGCTGGGTTGCTGTGGCAATCGGACGCCAGAAAATGGCGTCCGAGTCTGCCTTGTACGGGAGCCTGCGGCGAGTACTCATAGGCTTGCTGTCAGTGAATAACTGACAGCGCTAATACACTGCACTACGTATGTAGTGCAGTGTATTAGAGTAGCGATCGGGGCATCAGGCCCTCATGTCCCCTAGTGGGACAAGTAAAAAAAGTTAAAAAAGTTAATAAAAATGTGGTAAAACAATAAAAACACACACATTTCAAATAAAAATAAAGCTAAACTGACTTTTTTCCCATAGTAAGTCTTTTATTATGGGAAAAACCGTAAAAATTAAAAAAACTATACATAATTGGCATCACCGCGTCCGTAACGACCCAAACTACAAAACTATTATGTCATTTATCCCGCACGGTGAACGCCGTAAAAAAAAAACATGAAAAACAACGCCAGAATCTTTGTTTTTAGGTCACATCTCCTTCCAAAAAATTCTATAAAAAGTGATCAAAAAGTCACATTTACTCCAAGTACTAATAAAAAAGACAATCCGTCCCGCAAAAAATAATCCCTGACACCGCTTTGTGCACGCAAAAATAAAAAAGTTATGGGTCTTAGAATATGTCGACACTGAAAACAAATGATTTTATAAAAAAAGTGATTTTATTGTGCAAAAGCTGCAATACATAAAAAAAACTATATCAATTTGGTATCGCCGTAATCGTATCGACCCGCAGAATAAAGCTAACATGTAATTTATGGCGCACTGTGGATGCCGAAAAAAAACCCAATAAAAAACTATTCCAGAATTGCTTGTTTTTGGTAATTTCCTTTACCAAAAAATGAAATAAAAAGTGATCAAAAAGTCGTATGTGTTCCAAAATGGTACCAATAAAATCTACAGCCCGTCTCACAAAAAACAAGCCCGCACACCGCTCAATCAACTGAAAAATAAAAAGTTATGGCACTAGTAATGTGGTGATGAAAAACATCTCAATGCGCAGGCCGGAGGGGAACATTCCTTCAGTTTCAGGGCTCTAGTATTTAGGAACTAGGAAAGGGAATGGACATGGCACATCCGCTGGAAGCGAGGGTGCCCGTATTATACCAGCGCAAAACTTTCCCAGCAATATTTCCCAAACTACGAAGGAGAAAAAGTCCCCAAAAGGTGCAGAGCATTATAAAAGGGGGATAAGAAAGAAAACCGTTTATCAGTGTGACACCGGCCTGCGCATAACGGATCGCTTCACAGCGTAACACACATGTATGGATAATTGTATTATTTACCCCATTATTATACCCTCTTATTATGCCCTCATGTTCTCCGCACAGATTACATATGCCCCCACATTATAAACTGAAATACCAGCAAAACCCCAAACAGAACTACCAAGCAAAATCCATGCTCAAAATGGCGGTCTTTCCCTTCTTAGCCCTACAGTGTGCCCAAACGGCAATTTATGGCCACAAGTAAGGCATTACCATACCCGGGAGAACCAGCTTAACAATTTATGGGGTAAGATTCTCTAGGGTCACAACATATTGTGCGGTGAATGGGCATATCAGTGGAGAAATTTAAATTTTCACTTTGCACCATGCACTGCGTATTCATTTCTGAAAAACACCTGTGGAGTCTAAATTCTCACTACACCCCTTGATAAATGCCTTTAGGGGTGTAGTTTCTAAAACGGGGTCACTTTTGTTTGGTACATCAGTGGTTTTGCAAATGCAACATGCTGTCCGCAAACCATTCCAGCAAAATCTACGCTCCAAAAGATAAATACCGCTCCTTTTCTTCTGAATGCTCCCATATATGTAAACAGCTGATTATAACCACATATGGGGTGTTACCGTACTCGGGAGAAATGTATTTACAAATGTTGGGGTGCTTTTTCTTCTCTATTCCTTGTAAAAATGAAAAATGTTGATCTAAAACTACATCTTGTTGGAAAAAAAAAATGTATTTTTCATTTTCATGGCTTAATTCTAATTAATTCAGCAAAAAACCTTTGGGATCAAAAGTTTCACTATACCCCTAGATGATTCCTCAGGGGGTGCAGTTTCCCAAATGGAGTCACTTTTTGGGTGTTTCCACTGTACTAGTACTACAGGGGCTCAGCAAATGTGACAGAAATGCGCCCAGAAACCATTCCAAAATCCAAATGGTGCTAGTTCCATTCTGAGCCCTACCGTGTGTCCAAACAGATGTTTGTGACCACATGTGGGGTATTGTTTTACTCGGGAGAAGTTGCTTTACAAATGCTTTTTCTCCTTCAGTCCTTGTGGAAATGAAAAAAAAATACCTAAACCTACATTTTCTTTGAAAAAATTTAGATTTTCATTTTTACGGCCTACTTCTAATAAGTTCTGTAAAACACCTGTGGGGTCAAACTGCTCAATGTACCCCTAGATAATTTCCTCATGGGGTGTAGTTTCCAAAATGGGGTCATTTGTTGGGGGTTTCCGCTGTTTTGTCCCCTCAGGGGCTTTGCAAATGCGACATGGCCTCCGCAAACCATTCTTGCTAAATTTGAGTTCCAAAAGCCAAATGGCTCTCTTTCCCTTCTCAGCCTCGCCGTGTGTCCAAACAACCGTTTATTACCACATGTGGGGCACTGTTTTACTCGGGAGAAATTTCTTTACAAATTTTATGGTGCTTTTTTCTCCTTTAGTCCTTGTGGAAATGAAAAAAAATTAGCTAAACCTACATTTTATTTGAAAAAAATTTAGATTTTCATTTTCACAGCCTACTTCCAAAAATTTCTGCAAGAAACCTGTGGGGTCAAAATGCTCACTGTACCCCTAGATAATTTCCTCAAGGGGTATAGTTTCCAAAATGGGGTCACTTGTTGGGGGTTTCCACTGTTTTGTCCCCTCGGGGGCTTTGCAAATGCGACATGGCCTCCGCAAACCATTCCTGCTAAATTTGAGCTCCAAGAGCCAAATGGCGCTCTTTCCATTCTAAGCCCTGCCGTGTGTCCAAACAACCGTTTATTACCACATGTGGGGTATTGTTTTACTCGGGAGAAATTTCTTTACAAATTTTATGGTGCTTTTTTTCCTTTAGTCCTTGTGGAAATGAAAAAAAATTAGCTAAACCTACATTTTATTTGAAAAAAATGTAGATTTTAATTTTCACTCCCTACTTCCAAAAATTTCTGCAAAAAACCTGTGGGGTCAAAATGCTCACTATACCCATAGTTAATTTCCTCAAGGGGTATAGTTTCCAAAATGGGGTCACTTGTTGGGGTTTCCACTGCTCTGTCACCTCAGGGGCTTTGCAAATGTGACATGGCCTCCGCAAACCATTCCTGCTAAATTTGAGCTCCAAGAGCCAAATGGCGCTCTTTCCCTTCTAAGCCCTGCCGTGTGTCCAAACAACCGTTTATTACCACATGTGGGGTATTGTTTAACTCGGGAGAAATTGCTCTACAAATGTTGTGGTGCTTTTTCTACTTTAGTTCTTTTGGAAATGAAAAAAAATTAGCTAAACCTACATTTTATTTGAAAAAATGTAGATTTTCATTTTCATGGCCTAGTTCCAAAAATTTTTGCAAAAAAACTGGCTGGTCAAAATGCTTGCTACACCCCTAAATAAATTCCTCGAGGGGTGTAGTTTCCCAAATGGGGTCACTTTTGGGGGGTTTCCACTGTTTTAGTTCCACAAGACCTGTTCAAAGCTGACATGGTGCCTAAAATATATTCTAATAAAAAGGAGGCCCAAAATCCACCAGGTGCTCCTTTGCTTCGGAGGCCGGTGCTTCAGTCCAGTAGCACACTAGAGCCACATGTGGGATATTTCCTAAAACTGCAGAACCTGGGCAATAAATATTGAGTTGCATTTCTTGGGTAAAACCTTCTGTGGTACAAAAAAAATTGATTAAAAAGGAATTTCTGGAAAAAAATAATGAACTTTGTCAATTTCACCTCTACTTTGCCTTAATTCCTGCGCAATGTCTAAAGGGTTAATAAACTTTCTAAATGCTGTTTTGAATACTTTGAGGGGTGAATTTTTTAAAATGGGGTGACTTATTGGGGGTTTCTAATATCTAAGGACCTCAAAGCCGCTTCACAACTGAACTGGCCCCTGTAAAAATAGCATTTTGAAATTTTCTTGAAAATGTGAGAAATTGCTGCTAAAGTTCTAAGCCTTGTAACATCCTAGAAAAATAAAAGGATGTTCAAAAAAACGATGCCAATCTAAAGTAGACATATGGGGGATGTTAGTTAGCAACATTTTTGTGTGGTATAACTGCCTGTCTTACAAGCAGATACATTTAAATTGAGAAAAATGCTAATTTGTAAAATTTTTTGCAAAATTTTGGTGTTTTTCACAATTAAATACTGAATGTATCGGGCAAATTTTGCCAGTAACATAAAGTCCAATGTGTCACGAGAAAACAATCTCAGAATCGCTTGGATAGGTAAAAGCATTCCGGAGTTATTACCACATAAAGTGAAACATGTCAGATTTGATAAATGAGGCTCTGTCAGGAAGGTCAAAAGTGGCCAAAGAGGGAAGGGGTTAATATAATGTTAACTCAGAACATTTTCTTAGTTTTTTTTGTTATGTAGTATAGAATATTTTGTTATATAAGTCAACAACAATAAAAAATTATATTATAAAAAAAAAAAAATATGTTTTAAGTGGCTGCAACTGCTGTAAGTCTGGATTCACACGAGAACATTACGTCCGTAATGGACGGACGTATTTCGGACCCGGACCCAACACACTGCAGGGAGCCGGGCTCCTAGCATCATAGTTTTGCACGATGCTAGGAGTCCCTACCTCTCCGTGGAATTACTGTCCGGTACTGAAAACATGATTACAGTACCGGACAGTTGTCCGGCAGCCGAAATACGTCCGTCTATTACGGACGTAATGTGCTCGTGTGAATCCAGCCTAACAATAAGGAAGTTGACTGGTCCTGCCAGGAATGAGAGTTGTTGCAGTTATGTTAAGATTAGGGATTCGGGAGGGAGTTTGGGAAATAAGGATAAGATAGTAGAAGTTTGGCATTTGGAATTAACATCGCAGATGCAGTTTGACATTAAACGAGAGGGAACTGCAACGCTGTTGCTGCCATTAAAAATACCAGAACCCCGACGGAAACCTGACGGGCTTAATTATATATCAATGGGATCCATATGGATTTATTAGTGCATTAACAATCTGTAGTGTTGTTCTTCAGAGGAAAATATTTTCCCATTTGTCCCAATCGCTAATTCCAAGTTTATCAAATTGTAATGTGAAAAGTCTTTTATACAAAGCTACACACAGACTCATTTCAATTATTGTGAACAAGATTAAGTGTCCCCAAGGTTATGAAACTGCCATATCATAGAATAAGAAACATATTCTGAGATTCTCATATCTTCCCCCAAGGTGCTTTTTGGAAAGTAAATTGATAATTACCCACGGTGGATAATGTGTTTTAAATAGCAATTCTAGTAAATGGTACTTTTTGGCATTTTAAAGGCACCCGAGTCAATTTATTTATCAATGTAAAATGCATGTATTAAAGTTCAAAATTTCAATTTTCAAATGCAAAAATATCACTTATTGTCTGTAATTATTAGGGGAGTGCCATGAGACTTATATTCGGCAACAGCTACTGTATGTAATAGTACTTAACAATCATTCATGGGCTGGTTTTCAAACAGAACAAAAAATATTATTATTCAAGGTATAAAAAAAATTGCAGAAATTGATTTTACTGAAAAAAAAATATCTATTGTCTCCTATTTATTGACCATCCATTGTGCTATCACTTACTTTGTTACACTTTACGTATATGTAAACTTCAACTAAACTGTTCTCTAAGGGCCTGTTCACATCAACGTTGCCCTTCCGTTGAGGGGTTCCGTTGGAGGTTTCTGTCGGGTTAACCCCTCAACGGAAAGGCAAACTGAAACCTTAGCGTCCGTTTCCCTCACCATTGATCTCAATGGTGACGGAAACATTGCTAAAGTTTTCCATTTGTCACCATTGTGACAGGGTTTGCCTTTCCGTTCAGGGGTTAACCCGACGGAAACCTCAGACGGAACCCCTCAACAGAAGTGCAACGCTGACGTGAACAAGATATAAATGATACATTTCTGTGCAAGCATCTGCCCTCTCCGTAATGTCCTCAACTATTGCATATATATCACAGTCAATAGGTTCTGCTGTATAAAATTACAAAAAAAAAATTTGATAAAAATGGTCAACACTGTTGCATCACTGGTGTACTGGATTTGAGTCCAACCAAGGAAGACATCTGCATAGAGTTTGTATTCTCTCTTTGTTTGCATAGTTTTCCTTTTTTTTTGTTTTTTTTCAGTTTCATACAACACTCCCAAAAAATACTGATTGGCTTCCTATGAATTTGACCCTAGTGTACAGTTAGGGCCATAATTATTTGGACAGTGACACAATCTTCATGATTTAGGCTCTGCATGCCACCACATTGGATTTGTAATGAAACAACTGAGATTCAATTGAAGTGTAGACTTTCAGGTTTAATTCAAGGGGTTGAACAAAAATATCCTGTGAAACGTTTAGGAATTGCAACCATTTTTCTACACAGCCCCCTCATTTCAGGGGCTCAAAAATTGGACAAATTTACATTACCAAAAATAAAATGTTTTTTAATACTTTGTAGAGAATCCTTTGCAATGACTGCTTGAAGTCTGTAACCCATGGAAATCACCAAACGCTGGGTTTCCACCTTTGTGATGCTTTGCCGGGCCTCTACTGCCGGTGTCTTCAGTTGTTGCTTGTTTGTGTAAAGGATCTGCCAGGCACAGCTTCGGGGTTAACTCCCATAATTAATCAGTCAGCACCTGAATCTACATCCCTGAGACTGACTCCAGCTTCCACCACTCAGGCTGGCAGGCTTAGGAGTGGGAGAGCCTATCGCAACCTGGCCAGACTCAGCTAGCTCCCGCCCTTGGTCTATTTAAGCCTGCCCTTCCTGTCCCTCGGTGCTTGTGATTCTTTTCGTGTGGTTTCCTGGCCCAGCTACAGCTCCTTCTATTTTGATCCTGCTCCATACAGACCCTGGCTTACTGACTACTCTTCTGCTCTTCGTTTGGTACCTCGCACACTCCTGGCTTGACTCGGCTCATTCACCACTCTGGTTGCTCACGGTGTTGCCGTGGGCAACTGCCCCTTTCCCTTGCTTGTATTCCCTTGTATGTTTGTCGTGCACTTACTGAGTGCAGGGACCGCCGCCCAGTTGTACCCCGTCGCCTAGGGCGGGTCGTTGCAAGTAGGCAGGGACAGAGTCAAACTGAGAGGACTAATCAATCTCTAGAACAATATTTAAGGTGTTTTGTCTCTGACTGTCAATATGATTGGGCCTCATTCATTCCCCTCGCCGAATTTTCCCTTAATAACCGGGTCAGTAACTCGTCAGGGGTCTCCCCCTTTTTCTGTAATTTTGGGTTTAATCCACGGTTCTCCTCCGTTTCACCTGGTAGTTCCAACAATCCCGAGGTAGAGGTCGTTCATCGGGAACAGTGCACAGTCTGGGCCCAGGTTCAGAAGAACCTAGAGGCGTCCCAGAGCGTACAAAAAACTCAGGCTGATAGAAAACGTTCTGCTAACCCCCTGTTTATGGTCGGGGATCTGGTGTGGTTGTCGTCTAGGAACTTGCGTCTCAAGGTTCCGTCCAAGAAGTTTGCTCCCCGGTTTATTGGGCCGTATAAGGTCATTGAGGTCCTCAATCCTGTCTCCTTCCGGCTGGAGTTACGCCCGTCTTTTCGTATACACGACGTGTTTCATGCCTCCCTCCTTAAACGCTGCTCCCCGTCCTTGGCTCCCTCGAGGAGACCTCCTGTTCCCGTCCTCACCCCTGAGGGGGTGGAATTCGAGGTGGCCAAGATTGTGGACAGCAAGATGGTCCAAGGCTCCCTCCAGTACCTGGTCCATTGGAGAGGATACGGGCCCGAGGAGAGGACTTGGGTACCCGCCCGGGATGTTCACGCTGGGGTATTGGTCAGGAGGTTCCACCTGCTTTTCCCCAGTAAGCCAGGTCCACTTAGAAAGGGTCCGGTGGCCCCTCATAAAAGGGGGGGTACTGTTAAGGATCTGCCAGGCACAGCTTCGGAGTTAACTCCCATAATTAATCAGTCAGCACCTGAATCTACATCCCTGAGACTGACTCCAGCTTCCACCACTCAGGCTGGCAGGCTTAGGAGTGGGAGAGCCTATCGCAACCTGGCCAGACTCAGCTAGCTCCCGCCCTTGGTCTATTTAAGCCTGCCCTTCCTGTCCCTCGGTGCTTGTGATTCTTTTTGTGTGGTTTCCTGGCCCAGCTACAGCTCCTTCTATTTTGATCCTGCTCCATACAGACCCTGGCTTACTGACTACTCTTCTGCTCTTCGTTTGGTACCTCGCACACTCCTGGCTTGACTCGGCTCGTTCACCACTCTGGTTGCTCACGGTGTTGCCGTGGGCAACTGCCCCTTTCCCTTGCTTGTATTCCCTTGTATGTTTGTCGTGTTTGTCGTGCACTTACTGAGCGCAGGGACCGCCGCCCAGTTGTACCCCGTCGCCTAGGGCGGGTCGTTGCAAGTAGGCAGGGACAGAGTGGCGGGTAGATTAGGGCTCACTTGTCCGTTTCCCTACCCCCGTCATTATAGTTTGTGGGTCTTTCTGCCTTAAGTTTTGTCTTAAGCAAGTGAAATGCAGCTCGATCGGGGTGAGATTTGGTGATTGACTTGGCCATTGCAAAATATTACACTTCTTTGCCTTAAAAAAACCTTCTGGGTGGCGTTCCCAATATGTTTTGGGTCATTGTCCATCTGTACTGTGAAGCGACGTCCAATTAAACTTGCTGCATTTGGTGGAATCTGAGCAGAAAGTACTTCCCTGAACACTTCAGAATTCATTCCGGCTGCTTCTGTCTTCAGTCACATCATCAATAAACACTAGTGAGCCAGTGTCTTTGGCAGCCATGTATGCCCATGTCATCACACTGCCTCCACCATGTTTTACAGAGGATGTGGTGTGATTGGGATCATGAGCCCTTCCCAGCCTTCTCCATACTTTCTTCCTCCCATCATTCTGGTACAGGTTGATCTTAGTTTAATCTGTCTAAAAAATGCTGTTCCAGAACTGGGCTGGCTTCTTTAGATGCTGTTTGGCAAAGTCTAATCTGGCCTTTCTATTTTTGAGGCTGATTAATGGTTTGCACCTTGTGGTGAACACTCTGTATTTTCTCTCATGAAGTCTTCTCTTTATGGTAGACTTAGATACTGATACACCTTCTTCCAGGAGAGTGTTCTTCACTTGGGTAGGTGTTGTGAAGGGGTTTTTCTTCACCATGGAAAGGATTCTGCGATCATCCACCACTGTTTTCTTCTGTGGACGACCAGGCCTTTTGGAGTTCACAAGATCAACAGTGCGCTCTTTATTTTCAAGAATCTATCAAACTGTTGATTTGGCCACTCCTAACATTTGTGCTATCTCTTTTATGGATTTCTTAATTTTTTTTTCAGCCTAACGGTGGTCTGTTTCACTTGCATTGAGAGATCCTTTGACATCATGTTGTGGGTTCACGTCAACGGCTTCCAAATGCAAATGCCACACCTGGAATAAACACCTTTTACCTGCTTAATTGATGGATTAACGAGGGAATAGCCCATGCAGCCAATTAAATAGCTTTTGAGATAATTGTCCAATTACCTTTGGTCCCTTGAAAAAGAGGCAGCTACATATTAAAGAGCTATAATTCCTAAACCCTTCCTCAAATTAGGATGTTAATACCCTCAAATTAAAGCTGAGAATCTGCACTTTGAGCCCATATTGATTATATAACTGTATATTTAATATGTTTTGGTAAACAGCTAAAATGCCAAAGCATTTGTCACTGTCCAAATTATTTTGGACCTAACTGTATTTTGTGTGTATGAGATAGGGAAATTAGACTCTGAGTCCCATTGGGGACAGGGACTGATTTAAAGAGGCTCTGTCACCAGATTTTGCAAACCCTATCTGCTATTGCAGCAGATAGGCGCTGCAATGTAGATTACAGTAACGTTTTTATTTTTAAAAAAAGGAGCATTTTTGGCCAAGTTATGACCATTTTTGTATTTATGCAAATGAGCCTTGCAAAAGTACAACTGGGCGTGTTTACAGTAAAAGTACAACTGGCCGTGTATTATGTGCGTACATCGGGGCGTTTTTACTTCTTTTACTAGCTGGGCGTTAGGAATGGGAGTGTATGATGCTGACGAATCAGCATCATCCACTTCTGTTCGTTACCACCCAGCTTCTGGCAGTGCAGACACACAGCGTGTTCTCGAGAGATCACGCTGTGACGTCACTCACTTCCTGCCCCAGGTCCTGCATCGTGTCGGCCACATCGGCACCAGAGGCTACAGTTGATTCTGCAGCAGCATCAGCGTTTGCAGGTAAGTAGCTACATCGACTTACCTGCAAACGCCGATGCTGCTGCAGAATCAACTGTAGCCTCTGGTGCCGATGTGTCCTCGCTCGTCCGACACGATGCAGGACCTGGGGCAGGAAGTGAGTGACGACACAGCGTGATCTCTCGAGAACACGCTGTGTGTCTGCACTGCCAGAAGCTGGGCGTTCTGAAGAGAAGTGGATGATACTTCTCGTCAGAACGCCCAGCTAGTAAAAGAAGTAAAAACGCCCCGATGTAACACACATAATACACGCCCAGTTGGACTTTAGCAAGCCTCATTTACATAAATACAAAAATGGTCATAACTTGGCCAAAAATGCTCGTTTTTTTAAAATAAAAACGTTACTCTTATCTACATTGCAGCACCTATCTGCTGCAATAGCAGATAGGGGTTGCAAAATCTGGTGACAGAGCCTCTTTAAGTAATGACAATCTATGTACAGGGCTTCAGAAAATATTGGCACTATATAAGAAATGGCAAATAAAATACGACTAAACACATAAGCAACAATGCTTCATTGGGAGAATACCTTTGTAATATGGCACGCGATTCTGAAAGCCACAGTCTATTTTTCTCTCGTAATAACTTGTGTAGTACATAAATAGGGACCCAAGAAGGAATTGCTCTGTTACATGAAGAAGTAAAAAAAATAAAAAAATAAAAATAAATAAATTATATATATATATATATATATATATATATATATATGTTATTTACTCAACGAATAATGAGCATATTTTACTTCTTCACGTAACAGGGCAATTCCTTCTCGGGTGCCTATTTATGTACTACACGACTTTCGGTAGTGACAACATCCACCAAGATCGTTGAGAAAATAATTAACCGTGCTCTAATCATCTTTAAATTGTATACTAGCTGTTTATCGTCATTATATTTTAGTATTCTTATATACATTTATCCTGGATCTTTATACCTATGTTAATATTTTGGAAATGTTATACCCATAGCATATGTGATTACTGTTCAGAATGTATATTATACACGTCTTCTTTTGTTTTCTCACAGCGATTGTGATAAAGGCCTTGGATAGGCCGAAACATCCATTTAAAATCGCTTATTTAAAAAAATCCAATATTTGGAATAAAGAATTTTAAAAAGAAAAATCAACTTTCAGTGCATTTTTAGAGTGCTCAAGGTTTTTCTATGGACTTATAGTGTGGGTTTCCAAACCCGAACCTTCACAGCACCACTACATCTTACTCTGGAGTGCATCCTTACATATTTCTCTCTACCCACTATTTTTCCCACACATTCTGTGTGATACTGTGTCTCCATGTAAAATCGAAGACACGCGAAGATACAGTATGGTCTCGTAGCAGACTAAGGGCTCACGCACACGACCGTAGTAGTGTGCACGGCCCGTGACTTGTGGCTCGGACGGCCGCGGAATGAGACTTCGCGGGCCGGCCGCAAATTACGGGCCGTGCACATGGCCGTGTACATTAATCTCAATGAGCCAGGACTGCAAAATATGGCCGTAGTTATTGCTATAATGTACTGGAATATATCTACAGTATATACCAGTACATTAGCGTATTAGTACACAGGCAGATGTTAGGGCTTTCCTTTGTAAGCCCTTGAGTTCTCCAGTGGTACAAGCTATGGGCCCTGACAAGATCAAAGGGGGGATCAACAATACAAAAGCCAAGACAAAAGAATATAATGTGAATTATCTTTCATAGTTTGGATGTGCATGCTTATTATTTTTGCATTACATTATGTGTTGGTTTAGGATCAAACGCCGATTCCCTCTCTCTTTCCTTTTGTATGCCGCGATCAGCTTTGATTGCGGCATACAATTGTTTAAATGGCGGATATCAGAAGTTTCTCGGATCTGCGCAGTTGAGCAGGGCTGCAGCTGTGTATTACAGCCATTACCCTCCTCCTGATCGCACCAGTATAGTTGCAGTGATCAGCATGACAAGTATGCCATCATAATCCAGATACTGCCTACCGCTCATTACGAACA
This sequence comes from Rhinoderma darwinii, assembly GCF_050947455.1. NCBI lineage: Eukaryota > Metazoa > Chordata > Amphibia > Anura > Rhinodermatidae > Rhinoderma > Rhinoderma darwinii. Next base: position 126,701,948 of record NC_134690.1, on the reverse strand, counting down.
TACTTGTCATAGGACAGTGGCGTAGCTATAGGGGTCGCAGCTGTCGCCATTTGAAGGGGTTGCATCCGCTCGTACGAGTGCTACTTCCCCTTCATTCCGGTCACTTTCTCACACTGAATCGCCGACACGTACGTGTTAGCGATTCACAGTGTGAGTAAGTGAGGGAAATGAAGGAGAATAATTCACTGTATTTTAACGATATATATTGTGCTCCCACAAATATGAACATTTGAAAATTCACTGAAGTGATAAATGAGTAAAATGTATAATTTTTATTTCATAGCTATCTAAAAACAGGGGTACAATCACCACTGTGAAAAGCCCAACCGTGTATTTAAAAACGTATTAAACACAATACTCCCAGTCCTAGTTCGTTTGCGAACCCTTTGTGACTGGGTATGTAAACAGAGATATCAAAATATGGAATCAGCGTATAACATTGGTAAAGCAGTGGTTTGGACCCTCGTTCACACAGGAGCCTGCGTTAACCGCACCAGATTCTCCCAATGTACAGATGCACAACAATGCCACTGCCCCCTACGCAAAATTCCCTCACTTCACCCGACCCTACGCGTTTCTATATTTATCATCAGGGGTCTGTCAGTCTGGCCAGGATGCCAGCGATATTTCTTCAGCAGCAGGTATTCTACTGCACAACACTGAAGCATGCACACATAGATGTCAGCGGCATGCTTCACTCTGGGACTCTGAGTCACTATGAACTGAATACTCCGCCCCCTGGCTCCGGCAGCATACATCATACATCAAACAGCCAATCACACTGGCCCAGCACATCCATGATGCTCAACCATGTGACTCCCGGCTGTCAGCTGACATACCCGGAAGTAACAATGTAAACAACACAGAGCATGCTGACTCAATGGGAGGCTGTAGAAGTATCTGTTTGCTACACAAAGCCTCATGCTATTCAAGGATGGAGTATAACACTATTAGGTTGGATATATGTTGCGGATCAGCTCAGGACCGCAATTGGACTACCACGATAGGAGCACCTACCCTGAAAATACATAATATATGGATGGAAGAACGACGTAATTGTAAACCTCACATAAAACATATGACACACTCCTGGACTCAATTGCCATACCTGTTACTTATTGATTGATATATTACAAGTGACTACACTGGGACTAGGAATGCATTACCATACCCCCACCCAGAGGACCAAAAAAGCCCTATGACTTGATATGGATTGTATATTAAATAAAACAGGTATAATTTGTTTGCTCGTTTAAACCTTCAGGATGTACGCAAGCCAGTCTGTAGATCCATTGGGCCTCTTTACGCAGAATGAGGTTATCCCAATCCCCTCCCCGTTTAGGAGGACGTACCAATTCAATTGCCTGAAATTTTAAACATTCTGCCCTGCCTTGATGTTTTGCATGCACATGTTTTGATATGGAAGTATCTCTTTCATTTGTAACATCTCCAACATGTTCCCTAATCCGGCGCCGAAACTGCCGTATCGTCTTGCCCACGTAATTCAGTGGGCACGGACATGTGATTAAATAGACAACTCCAGCCGTTTTGCAGTTCACAAAATCTCGGATATCATACTCAACCTTGGTGGTAACACTTTTGAATTTTTTTCCACTTTGAATGAAATCACAGGCTCTACAACTACCACATCTGTGTGTAGCCGGTATCTGCCTGTCTAACCAAGTAACCTTTTGGATTATTGGATCAAAACAACTCTGCATCACCCTATCCCTGATGTTTTTACCTCTACGGAACGTGACTGAAGGCCATTGTGTTATCTGATCCGCCAAGTCTGCATCTGCTCCTAGGATACGCCAATACCTCTTGAGGATTTCCATGATCTCAGATTGTTTGGAGTCAAAAGTGCCTATGAGCCTAGTGACCCTTTCCTCTTGACGTTGTCTAGGGACTAAAAGGCTCTGCCTATCTGCATCCCTCGCTCCCTCATAGGCATTTCTAATTACCCCCTTAGGGAAGCCCCTCTCCTTCAATCTGTTTGTGAGGTCATGTGCCTGTGACTCAAAATCGTCCATTGAACTACAATTTCGGCGTACTCTCATGAATTGGCCTCTGGGAATCCCACGTTTGAGGGGATAAGGGTGACAACTGTTCCATTGTAGGAAACTATTGGTTGCTGTCTCCTTTCGGTGTACTTTAGTACGTATTGTGCCTTCCTTAGTTTTAATTATCTTAAGATCTAAAAAAGATAATTCCTGATCACTGATTTCACATGTGAACCTGAGCCCTAAATCGTTTGTATTAAGGGCTGCCACAAAATTATTGAATTCCTCCACTGTGGAATTCCAGAGCAACAACACGTCATCAATATATCTAATCCAGATACCAATTGATGAAGTCCACTTGACAAATTTATCCCCAAAGACCACTGTCTCTTCCCACCAACCAAGAAACAAGTTTGCATAAGTGGGAGCAGTGGGACTCCCCATTGCTGTACCACGTTGCTGATGAAAAATACGGTCTTAAAAGATAAAAACATTCCTTTCTAACACAAAGTGTAATAATTGCAAAACAAACTGGTTATGAGCCACATATTGAGTGCCCCTAGATTTTAGAACGTATTCCACTGCTTCACAGCCAAGTCTATGTGGAATGGAGGAATACAAAGCCTCCACATCCAAACTCGCCAGAAATGTATTTTGTTCCAAAGTGATACCCTCAATTTGTTTTAAAACATCCATGGTATCACGTACATATGATGTGAGACCTAGCACAAACGGACGCAGCACCTGGTCTATATATGTACTCACATTCTGGGTTAGATTATTAATACCTGATACAATGGGTCTACCACGTAGGGGAGGATAGCCCTTGTGGATTTTTGGCAGGCTATAAAAGCATGCCATAATAGGAAATTGAGGAAATAGAAAGTTGAATTCGCTAGCAGTGATCAAAGACCTGCTCTTTGCATCCCGCAGGATACCTAAAAGCTCCTTCTTGAACACTGCTGTGGGGTTATCTTTTAGAATGGTGTAACAGTCAGGATTGAGCAATATGTCCTCACACATTTTCTTATAGTCTTCTCGACTCATAACCACAATGTTCCCACCCTTATCGGATGCTTTTAGAATGATATTACGTCTTTTTTCCAAAGTGGTAAGAGCTACACGTTCAGACCAAGACAGATTGTTATCAATGCCCCTCATATCCTGACTCAAAGCTTTGATCTCTTCACCCACCAAATCTACGAACAGATCTACGTTGGTAAAATCTCCCAATGGCGGCAACTTCCTACTTCTAGTTCTTAGATTAGTAAAAGGACCCAGTCCTGGGGTTCTACTCGATTCTTCAAGTAACCCTTCCAGTGCTTCTAGTCCTTCTAAATCAGATTCCTCTAGACCCATTTCCAGACATTTTTTCCTGTTGTAATGTTTGAAAAACTTAATCCATTTTAATTTACGAGCAAACAAATTCAAATCCTTGATCCAGGTAAATGAATCAAATTTTACTGTGGGGACAAATGAAAGTCCCTTCTCTAAAAGCATGATCTCAGATGGACTCAGATTATGTTCCGATAAATTAATTATTTGTAACTTATCCGTTCCTATTCCCTTTAAAAATCCTTTTGTCCCCTCAGCATGTAGCGTGAAATGGGGGGATTGTTGGATAAAAAATTATTACTGCCACTGTTGGAAGAAGCTCTGGCTCGGCCTTTATTCCTACATCTGGCCCCTCCCCTAAATTTTTGTCTACCACCACCAGTCCCAGAGAATGGGCCTACTCTTTCAGAGTCTGTTGTTTCACTCTCAGATGTAGAGGGGTCAGATTCTCTTTGACCCCTATTTCCCTGCTGATGTTGTTGTTGTTGCTGATTAACAAAATCATAAGCTTTTTTTCTCCCTAAATTCCTGCAGATCTCTCTGGAACTGGAAGTGCTTACGCTCTTTTAGATGACAAGTAAACCTCTCTAAGGATTGTTGCAAGGTTTTATCTTTTTTATCAAAACCTGGGGTATCAACCAGAGTCTTGACTGTCTCAATCTCTTTTTTCAGTTCCACACTGATGTGATCAAACTGAATAATCTCTTCCTCAACCAAAATTTGCATAAATCTCAGTGAACTCCCTGTAATCTCCTGCTCCCACCTCTCTTTAATGTTAGGTGTCTTTAATCTGGGGGCTGGGGTAATAGGGACTCTGAGGCCTCTAGGCACTATTTTGTTCTTAAGATAGTTCTCTAGAATCTGGATTTCCCACCAGCTTCTTGAATAATCCTTGTGTAATCTAGTGAGGTTTTTAAAAGTGGATTTAAGGGACACACCCTGCGTTGTATACGCCAGTTCACACTCAGAGAAGACACTTTTTGCCTCACTCATCCATCCTTCTGTATTTAGGTCAGAGAGTGCAAAGGCTGCCGTACCCAGATATATTAAATTGTATAATGAACTGTACTAATTCGTAATAATTCACTGTATTTTAACGATATATATTGTGCTCCCACAAATATGAACATTTGAAAATTCACTGAAGTGATAAATGAGTAAAATGTATAATTTTTATTTCATAGCTATCTAAAAACAGGGGTACAATCACCACTGTGAAAAGCCCAACCGTGTATTTAAAAACGTATTAAACACAATTCTCCCAGTCCTAGTTCGTTTGCGAACCCATTGTGACTGGGTATGTAAACAGAGATATCAAAATATGGAATCAGCGTATAACATTGGTAAAGCAGTGGTTTGGACCCTCGTTCACACAGGAGCCTGCGTTAGCCGCACCAGATTCTCCCAATGTACAGATGCACAACAATGCCACTGCCCCCTACGCAAAATTCCCTCACTGACAGACCCCTGATGATAAATATAGAAACGCGTAGGGTCGGGTGAAGTGAGGGAATTTTGCGTAGGGGGCAGTGGCATTGTTGTGCATCTGTACATTGGGAGAATCTGGTGCGGTTAACGCAGGCTCCTGTGTGAACGAGGGTCCAAACCACTGCTTTACCAATGTTATACGCTGATTCCATATTTTGATATCTCTGTTTACATACCCAGTCACAAAGGGTTCGCAAACGAACTAGGACTGGGAGTATTGTGTTTAATACGTTTTTAAATACACGGTTGGGCTTTTCACAGTGGTGATTGTACCCCTGTTTTTAGATAGCTATGAAATAAAAATTATACATTTTACTCATTTATCACTTCAGTGAATTTTCAAATGAAGGAGAAGCAGCACTCGTACGAGCTCTGCACCCCCTACAAGACCGCTTATTGGCGGGGCTCCCTGGAGTGGGACCCCGACCCATTAGCTATTGATGGCCTATACTGAAGATCACCATGGTGATAGAAACATTGCTAATGGTTTCCGTTTGTCACCGTTGTGAACGGGTTCCGTTGTTTTGGCAGAATCAATAGCGCAGTCGACAATGCAAAACAACAGAACCCTGCCACAACGGTGAGAAACGGAAATCTTTAGCAATGTTTCCGTCACCATTGAGATCAATGGTGACGGAAACTGAATCGGAGGTTTCAGTTTGCCTTTCTATTGAGGGGTTAATCCGATGGAACCCATCAACCGAAGGGCAGCGGTGATGTGTACAGGCCCTTACTAATGTTTTGTTTTTTTGTGTTTTTTTACAGGTTCGGTTGTTGGACTATGTCAGATTCGAGGACTACTTCGATGATGGCTTTTTTATTCTCAATAAAATGGTTGTGTGGGGGTGTTTTATTTCAATAAATCGATTTTTTCTATGTCTTTGTATTTTTTTTTTAACTTTATCGCTGCCAACTTACTAATGGCCGCTGACAGATTGACAGCGTCCATTACTAAGGCAGGGCTTAGTGTTAGCCGTTGAAAAGGCTAACACTAACCCCCATTATTACCCTGGTACCCACCGCCACCAGGGGTGCCAGGAAGAGCCGGGTACGATCCAGTACCCGACCATCTGTAGTGATGGTCGGATACTGGGGTGACAGCAGGCTGGTATTATTAGGCTGGGAAAGGCCAAAAACAGTGGCCCTTGCCACCCTGGTAATGCTAGCCTGCTGCTGTGTTGTATCTGGCTGGTTATGAAAAATGGGGGGGGACCCCACATCATTTTTTTTTTTTTTAAATAATTGGTCAGCACGATGTTGGGTTCCCCCATTTTTATAACCAGCCAGATAAAAAATAGCAGCGGCAGCCTAGCATTACCAGGGTGGGAAGGGTCACAGTTTTTGGCCTTTCCCAGCCTAATAATACCAGACTGCAACCGCCCCAGTGCCCCTCTGTCACTACAGATCGTCGGGTACTAGATCATACCCGGCTCTAACTGGTGGCGCTGGGTACCAGGGTAATAATGGGGATTAGTGTTAACCTCTTCATGTCTAACCTTAAGTCCCCCTCTTAGTAATCGGCGTTGTGAATCAGCCAGCGACAATTACTAGGACGGTAGTTATAAAGGTTAAACAAATACAGAGACATAGATATAATATTTTATTGAAATAAAAATTCCACACAATCCTCGTTATCCATTTTATTAAGAATAAAAAAAACACAGTTATCAAACTCGTCCTCGAATCTGAAGTAGTCCAACAACCGAACTTGTAAAAAAACAAACACACAAAAATAATTAGTATCACGTCAAAAAGTATAATAATTCTTATTCTTAGCTTTCCTGGGTCCAGCGCTGGAGCTGCAATGTCAGCGAGCTGGGCCCTATATCTAATCCAATCATGTGTGATACTGTCTGCTGAGCCACTGTATCTAATCCTATCATGTGTGATACTGTCTGCTGGGCCCTATATCTAATCCAATCATGTGTGATACTGTCTGCTGGGCCCTATATCTAATCCGATCATGTGTGATACTGTCTGCTGGGCCCTATATCTAATCCAATCATGTGTGATACTGTCTGCTGAGCCACTGTATCTAATCCTATCATGTGTGATACTGTCTGCTGGGCCCTATATCTAATCCGATCATGTGTGATACTGTCTGCTGAGCTGTGTATCTAATCCAATCATGTGTGATACTGTCTGCTGAGCCACTGTATATAATCCTATCATGTGTGACACTGTCTGTTGTGCCCTATATCTAATCATGTGTGATACTGTCTGCTGGGCTCTATATCTAATCCTATCATGTGTGATACTGTCTGCTGAGGCACTGTGTCTAATAATATAATACGTGATACTTTCTGTTGAGCTGTGTAATAATACTATCATGTGTGATACTATCTGCTGAGCCACTGTGTCTAATCCTATCATGTGTGATACTGTCTGCTGAGCCGCTGTATCTAATCCTATCATGTGTGATACTGTCTGCTGAGCCACTATGTCTAATCCTATCATGTGTGATACTGTTTGTTGAGCCACTTTATCTATTCCTATCATGTGTGATACTGTCTACTGAGCCACTGTGTCTAATCTATCATGTGTGATACTGTTTGTTGAGCCACTGTATCTAATCCTATAATGTCTGATACTGTCTGCTGAGCCGCTGTACCTAATCTTATCCATAGCTTTAGGGTCGTAGTGCTACAGATATGCTGTCTCATATACATATATATATATGCATATATTCATACACGCACACATTTTTCTTTTGGGGGGGGCACATATGTATTGGGGCTATTCCCCCTGATGTTTTAAGTCCTTAGTGACGCCCCCGGCTACTAGTGCTGCATTGCTGGATCACTTAGGAGACCCAGCGATGCAGCTGAAAGCTGCGGGCCATCGGCCCTTAGAAGTTTGGGGGGGGGGCAAGAAGAACCTTTGCATCGGGGCCCATGAGCCTTTAGCTACGCCCCTGTCATAGGACGTCAACCGGTTGACAGGAGTGGTCTCATCACGACAACCCCTTATTATGCTAAAGTTATCCCGGCAATCAACTTATTGGATCCACTCTAGCTAATAGGGAAAGGTCCATATGCCCCAATAGAGAAGATAAAAAGTGATTGTCTTGATGAGACAATTCCTTTAAGCGAATGTAGTAATAAGGTAATAAATGTGTTATGGGATTACTCAGGTTCAATTTGAATAATTACATTTTGTTTATGCATCAGAAACTATTCAGTGTAACAAATATACAGAAAAATTAGGACTTCTGGAAAGGGGCAAATACTTTTTACACTGCAACGTATATTAATAGTATAGACTGAAGCTATCATTTCAGGTGTGGTTTTTTTCATGGAAAAAAAAAATGTTCTTCATGGGAATTAGTACTGAGATCACTATCATTTTATATCCATAAATCATACCAATAACCCAACATCATCTTTTATAAAGTGGCGCCTATATACGCTGCAATGATGCAGAATTGCAGAATCCTTCTCATTTTTGTGGAACAATAATGACTGTCCTTAGGCAAATAGTAATAGACTTTCAGATTGGAGGAAATTGTCTAATCCTGAGGTGAGTGAATTATCAGTAAAGCTATTTTTGCTCAGTTTTGTACGGTTTTAGTTTTCTCGTGAGATCAGTAAAAACACTTGCAGATCTCAGATGCCTGTGTTAGATAAATAGTGTTAAGTGCCCTGTACTCAGTATATTCTTTAAAGGAATGTATCACCTATATTTTTTTTACCTGATTAAAACAAGATAGTGAAACATATTCTTTTTTTCTAATCTGTTTTTATTTTTTTATTGTTGTTTTTTTTAATTTTATCTTCTCAACATGACTACGGGGGCGGCGATCTTGCCTGAGCTGTTAACAGCATCTAAAAATATGCTTTACAGCAGTCACATGGACCCAGGGCCGCCATCAGGAATTTCAGGGCCCCATACAGCTACATTTTCTGGACCCCCTACCGTGGCACCGCCTGTTAACGGTACTCCGTCCAGCAGTATATATCATGCTACCCAGGACCGCCATCAGGGGGGTATTAGGGGTACTGATGTGAGGGGCCCGGCCAAACCTAATTGAAAGGGGGGCCCGGCAACTGCCGCGACTTGCCTTTGGTAGAAAAAAAAACAGGCCCCTGCAATGGGGCCCGTTTTTTTCATCAAAAGAATGTCGTGAGCGGCGGGCCCCCCCTCTCGTCATGGGGGCCGTCAAACACCGCCCGTGCGACCGATCGCACGCTCCCGCAAACTCTAATGCGTGCGCACTCGCGAGCGTCCGCGAGCCCGCGACCGCACGCACCCGCGACCGCCTGGAAGCGCGCACCGAATTTTGAGGCAGATTTTGACCTGCCCACACTATCTTGCCGCGTTTTTTGCCTATTTAGAGACAGGCAGCAGCTCCAGGAGCGACATCATAAGGGTAGGAACACACTAGGTGGATATGCTGAGTAAAACTACATGGCTTATCCGCCCCGGTAGCTGCAGGGAATTCTGCCAGCAAAACCGCACCAAATAGTGGCGCAGGTTTGGTGAGGCATATCCGCTGCGGGAATCCTGCAGGGAAAAAAAAGTTTAGACTTGCCCCGGCTGTAGTTTAGGTGACGCATCTCTCTCTTCTGAACGTAGCCCCGCCTCCTGGGATGACGCTGTAGACCATGTGACCGCTGCAGCAGTCACATGGGATGAAACGTCATGACAGGAGGCCGGGCTGCGCTAAGAATAGAGGATCGCGTCACCAGGACTACGGCCGGGGGAAGTCTAAACTTTTTTATAAATTTAAAAAAGTACCTTTTTTTTTTTGTCATTTTTGATTTTTGCGGCAGAACCGCAGAATTTCCACAACAGAGGAGCAGCGATCCCACAGAATAAATTGACATGCTGCAGCTTAAAAAGCAACACTGCAGGTAAATTTTTTTTGCAGCGTGTGGGTGAGATTTGTACAAATCTCATCCACTCTGCTGCGACTGTGATACGCTGCGGATTTTCCGCAATAAAATGTGTTGCATAAAATCCGCAGTGTTCATGCCTAGTGTGTTCCTACCCTAAGGCCGGATTTACACAAGCGTGTGCTTTTTGCGCGCGCAAAAAACGTGGTGTTTTGCGCATGCAAAAGGTCCATAACAGCTCCGTGTGGCAGCAGCGTATGATGCGCGGCTGCGTGATTTTCGCGCAGCCGCCATCATTATGACACTCTGTTTGTATGTTTCATTAATAGTTTATACTGCTGCGGAAGTGCTGGGCGTGATTTTCACGCACCCATTGACTTCAATGGGTGCGTGATGCGCGAACAATGCACAAATATAGGACATGTCGTGAGTTTTACGCAGCGGACACAGGCTGCATGAAAATCACTGACAGTCTGCACGGCCCCATAGAGTAACATAGGTCCGTGCGAGGCCTGTGAAAATCACGCGCGTTGCACGGACGTATTACACGTTCATCTGAATAAGCCCTACCAATAAGGCCCAGTTCACAGAGTTTTTGGGCCTTGATATTGACTCGGACACTGCATCAGAATCAGCACCAAACAACTTCCAAAACCGCTTCCCATTGATTTAATCTGAAATCAATGTGAGCCAGTCGCGGAGAAAAGAAAAAGCAGCACGTCCTTTCTTGCCGCGGTTCCGCCTCTGACCTCCCATCGAAACCAATGGGAGGCAGAAAATGCATTTTTCGCTGCGTTTTTTGTCTGCTGTCCATAATCGCCGCGGGCAAAAAACGCAGCAAAAAACCGCAGCAAGATAGTGTGGGCAGGTCAAAATCTGCGTAAAAATTCTTTTTGAGGCAGATTTTTTTTCTGCCTGCAAAATATTCTGTGTGAACAGGGCCATACAGCACTTTGAGACACTTTACTCACTGTGTCAGAAGTGCTGCTGGCTCCCACTCCAGTCCTCGTCAGGCGATGTCTTCGGTCCAGACGTCCAGTCCTTCACCTCCAGCCAGGCTCCAGGTAAGTTGTGTCCATGTGTGTCTGCGGCTGCGCGGGCTTCGTTCGCGGTTACGCGTGTGATGTCGCGTCTGTGAGCGCCCGGGCTGTCGCAGATGCGCGCTTCCGGGCTTTCGCGTGTGCGTGCGCGGGCGGTCGCAAGTGCGGGCGTTCGCGGGTGCGCGCTCGCGGACGCTCGCGAGTGCGGACGCTCACGGGTGCGCACGCGCGGGCAATGTTTGACGGCCCCCATGACGAGAGGGTGGGCCCGCAGCTCACGACATTCTTTTGGTGAAAAAAACGGGCCCCTTTGCAGGGGCCTGTTTTTTTCTACCAAAGGCAAGTCGCGGAAGTTCCCGGGCCCCCCTTTCAATTAGGTTTGGCCGGGCCCCTCACATGAGTACCCCTAATACTCCCCTGCATGGACCATAGGAACCTGTGAACAGGAGGGTACATATTGACTTCTATGTGAGAGTTTCATAGGCATGTTCTGTGATCTGTAATGAGGTCATTGTGCAGGGAGTGGGAAGAGGGGAGATGTGTCCATCACCTATTGTCAATGGTGGATCCTGTGTTATATATATATATATATATATATATATATGTTACCTGTCATTGTAATCCTACATGTGATGGTAATTAGATGACGGCTGAGAAGTGATCTCTACAGAACAGGAAGTGTCAGTCTATTGTGAGGCTCAGTGGCCAGAGTGAAAACTGAAAGATTTCAGGATTATTTTTTTTAAATAGATAATGACATGGAAAAAAAAAAAATAGTTCACCAAAAACTCTTAAAAAATAATAACATAAAAAGTTGACTTAAACAATAGGTCATTAAGGGTGTTGGGGAAAAAAATACATGACAAGCAATACTGTTTTTTTTTGTAACCAGAGCTTACTCACTGTAAAATTAAAAGTAATGAATAACTTTGTATTTCAATTTCTCACTATTTCTATGACCTCTGTTTGGGGTCAGAAAATGGGAACTGTCATGTAGGTGTAAACTCATATAGACCTGATACTTCTCGCAGCTAAGAGATGGATAAACTGAGGATTGTGTACACTGGATCAAATACTCTGCTGTGAGAAGTATTAGGTCTGTGGAAGTTTTTATCCAGTTGATTGTTGTTTTTTTTATTTTTGTTTTTTATAAAACTGGGAAAAACACCTTTGAGCACATCTGGCTGCCAGACTCTCACTTGCTTTCTTTCATGCATGCGGACCCTCCAGAAGTTGGATGTCACAAGAAATCAGAAATCCAACCTCTGCTGCATGATTTTGCAACATGTTGTAATGACAACTGTCATTTGGGACACAAGGCACTATCCCTGAATTTTTTGTATCTTTAGGCCTCCTTCAAACACAAACATTTTCTGGCATTTTAAACTGTATAACAACATGATTCTAAAAACGCTAGCAATTTTCAAATGCAACATGCATTTTTTATGGCATTTTTAGAGGCAGTTTTTGTGGTGTTTTTAATTTGGTGTCATTTTGTACATGCTTTTTTTCTGGCGTTTATGAAGCCCTATATTGAAGCTTGTAGGAAAAACGCCATGCATGCTGCATTTGAAAAAAAAAAACGCCACTGACCACAAAATTGCCTCAAAAATGCCACAAATCAAATCGCAGTTGTGTGATATTTTTCTATAGCCATTAATATAACATCTGGCTATACAAGTACCACAAAACGCTCCAAAAAAAACTCCATTAAAAACGCAGCAAGATGCTGTGTGTGAATTTAGCCTTAGAGTTTAATATGATGCCACAAATTATCTCATCTAATTCTTGAGAAACTAATATGTACAATCATAATGTCTGTGTGTTTCCTATCCTTGGAATTATGCTTCGTCTCTACATAATGTCACCGAACATTACCTCACATTCCTTTCCCCCAAGCTATACGTACAATGAGAGGTTACTACGAAAAACCTAACCGATCCTGAATAACGAAACACAATCATCTATTGCTGTAATGTGTTTGTCCTTCAGGTCTGTGTCACTCAGATTACCATCTCAGGAAAGCAAAAAAAAAGAAAACGTCTGTTTTTGACAGTATAAATAATATGTTTGTGAAACATATAAAAAAATAGAATTCTGACAACAGACAGCAAGAAAACCCACAAATTGCATTGTGAAAAATCGGTGAATTCTGCACTGCGAATGCTTTTTGATTACAAGTAAAGGCAGCACAATTTTCCAGCTGGGGCAATCGGAGGACTCATTTTCAGAAAGGCACTAAAAAGCCCATTGCAATAATCTAGCTAGGAGAAAATTGTTATACCTGCTATTACAACCCTATCTGCTATCATCAGACTCGCCCAGGCCTGGTGAGTAATGTGAAAATGGTCGCACGTAGTAATAAAAGCTGTCCTTTTGGTCTCCCTATCGGAAAAAAATGTTTCCCAAGTTACACATCATCCGCACCTATTAAAGTTTAAATCCTATCTGTAGATGTTTAGTAACCATCTCCCCGAACAAGCACATGCCAAATCCCACAGCAATTCCACTGCAGTAATACATAATATACAAGGACATCTTTTATATGCATCCAACATCCGTCTTAAAGTTCCCTGCTATAAAACGCAATCCTGCCTCCCTATAAAACAATGATTAAACGCACTCAGAAAGCTGATTATTCTACAAACTTTGCGCTTAAGGGAGACAAACCTAAAATCATGTTCTAAAATGATAAGCAATTTATATTTTACCAATTTAAAAACACAAAATGTAAGTAACGAAGAACGTTTTATGGTTTACAGGCAGCAGCCTCATACTTCCTTTACTTATTGCACTACGAAAGAGTTATCAATTTGGGACATATTCTAAAGGGCTCATGCTTCATAATTTTACTTTATTGCTGAAACATTTATGCAAATTTGGAGAGCTGAAAATGCTGCCAGATGGAAATGAAGCAGCTCTGGATTCCTCACTGGCATATTCCACAGAACATATAATGCTGAATGAGTTTATGCTAATCCCTTTCAATAAGATACATATTTTAAAGCTTTTATGAAATGCAAATTTACAACACCGAATTTGTCAAAAGACTCAGCAAAAGAGCAGCGATTAAAAAATAAAAATGTCCAACAAGTAGTTGTAAGTAAAAATCATCATAGGAGGTGATGTGTAACAATAGTCATTTCCAAGGCTGGTTAAATTAATGGACTACTGCACTTGACACATGAGAAATATACCATGCATTCAAAATTCTCTGTGAGATACCGTTACGAATTCGCTGTCACAACCCATCATGATCTTGAATTTGGGAAATTGCAAATTACATTTAGTCTTCCTTTTTTTGTGTTAATTTCTATGAATAAGTTAGAGCTATCTTCATTGCCAATTAATTATCATTAACAACGAATGTTAATGTATAGTTATAACACACCTACCAGTTCGCACTACAACGCTGTCTCTTCCACCGCAATTAATCTTGTGGCGGGGCTTGGAAGGGCTATTGGGTGGCAGATTGTGTAGCTGTCCGGCCAATCAGAGTAAGAAACTGCATATTTAAATCAGCATTACAATGGCCCCAGTGACATTTATAGATGTTTGTACTGTAATTTGGTTTTGTGCTTGCTATTGATGTAACTTGAATACAAGTGCTCGTCCACTTAAAAGGAAGTCTGTCACCAGTTTCTTACCCCCCAAACCACATATACCGCTGGTCAATTCTTGAGAAAAGCAGTGTCCACATACGTCTATCACATATCTTGTTTCTTTCTAAATGCTAAAAAAACACATATTTCTTCTGTGCGTCGCTTGCTAATTAGACACATAGAGTCCTGCAGACCCAGAAGTGTCCTGCATCTTACTGTGTAACGCCTCCCCTTCCCCATTCCCTCCCCTGTACACTTGGCTTACTTCTCCAAGCTGCTGCATCATTGGCTGCTTTATCAAAAATCAAAAAGTTTGTATCCACCTTAGGCAAGTGTACAGAAGAGGAAACTGGGAGGAAAAAGTGGTGGCGTTACAGAGTAAGGCCCCATGCACACGACCGTGCCCGCAATCACGGCCCGCAATCACGGCCGGCCGCTGACTGACAGCCGCATTTTCGGGCCGTGCTCCCATACAAAGTATGGGAGCACGGCCCGCAAAATGCGAAAGAACGGACATGTTCCATAATTCCCGGAACATTTCCACGGCACTGACACCCTTCCGTAGTGCTACGGAAAGTTGTCAGTGTTCAATGAAAGTGAATGGCTCTGTGTGCATGGGGCCTAAGATGTAGGACACTTACTGGTTTAGAGGACTCTTTGAGCCTAATTAGCACTGAACACTGATTTTCTCAACACCTGACCAGCGGTTTAAGTGGTTTGAGGGGAGTAAACTGGTGACAGACCCCCTTTAGTTGTAACATAATCTTTATTGTTATTATTGCACACACAGGACATATCATTAATAAGGTCTAATGAGTTATTTGTCAATCAACCTATAAGCCCATATAAGACCATAGTGGCAAGTGACTGGCTCTAAATTCGGCTCCAAATGGATCATTATAATGTCAGAACCTGGGCCCACCAGAGAATCCTCTTGTACGCCAGTCTGTCCCAATTGGAAGGGGGAGCTAGGCAGCCTCACCAACAAATCAGCTGAAGCGGTAACTGCCCAGCACATATACAAATCGCTGATTTGGGAGTGGGCCGGGTGGCTGCTGCATCGGCAGCTGTTACTATCAACTGTAACTACATTCTCAGGACAAGAATACAGATGTTTGGGACACACTGCCGCTTGCTTTGATAGGTTACAAGCTAATTTAGGTCTGCAGCCTTTGAGACAGTGGAACAGGACTCCTGAGCAGGCTGTCGCGATTAAATTATAGCACCGCAGTAAAGACATTCCAGCATCTCATAGGCTGCAGACCTAAATTAGCTGAGAAGGCCTGCTACTCTATTTGCAGTGGGAACGGGGCTAGATATATATTTTTTTTAACGGCCCATTAATGCTAAGAAGAGGGCTGAAGGGGTACCATTACTGAGTGAGGGGCACTAATGGGGCACTAGGGGGCCTTATTAGTCAGTGGGAGACACTTAGGGGCATTATCACTGAGTGGGGTAACTTGGGGACATTATTACTGAAACAGGGTACTAGGAGATATTATTTCTGAGTGGGGGCACTAGAATGCATTATTGCTGAGTAGGGGGCATTATTACCGAGTGGGAGACACTAGGAGGCATTATTACTGAGTGGGGGACATCAAGATACATTATTAATAAGTTAGGGGTAGTAGGATCCATTATTACTGAAAGGGGGTACTAGGAAACATTATTTTGGAGTGGGGGCACTAGAAAGCATTATTGCTGAGTAGGGTGCATTATTACGGAGAGACATGGGAGTCATTATTACTGAGTGATGGCACTAGTAGGGAATAATTACTGAGTGGGGGCACTATTAGGCATTATATCTGAGTAGAAAGCAATAGGGGCATTATTATTGAGTTGAAGCATCAGAAGACATTATTACTGAGTGGGGGCAATAGGGACATTATTACTGAATGGGAGCCAATAGGAGGCTTTATTATTGAGTGGGGGCAATATGAGGCATTATTACTAAGTGCGAAAACTAGGGGGCACTATTACTGAGTAGAGGTACGAGGAGCCATTATTACTGAGTGATGGCACTAGGGGGCATTATTACTGAGTGGGGGCATTAGGAGGCATTATTACTGAGTGGGGGCACTTGTGGGCATTATTACTGAGTGGGACACTTGGGGGCATTATTACTTAGTGGGAGAACTAGGAGGTATTATAACTGAATGGGGCACTAGCGGACATTATTACTGAGTAGTGGGTACTAGGAGGCATTCTTATTGAGTGGGGATACTAGAGGTCATTATTACTGAGTGGAGGTACTATGGGGAATTATTACTTATTGGGGGGCAATAAGAGGCATTATTACCGAGTGGGGGTTAAGCTGGCATTATTTCTGAGTGGGGGACACTAGGAAACATGGAGGCATTATTACAAAGTGGGGGCAGAATAAAGCTCTCTAGCGTTGTGGCCCCCTGACAGTTTTTCGCTGCACAGCACATAGCTCCACAGATGTGAATAGAACTACAACCAAGCTCCTAAAATGTAGAGGGGGTTACAGTGAAAGGAGTTACTTTTCAGATGGGAAGGGGCCGCCAAACTGAGTCTTTGCCCTGCTTGAAGAGAAGCCTAGCTACGCGTTAGGGTTATGTTCAAACATTTTCATGGATGTCCTCTTAATTTAAAATTGTATTACATACAACTAAAATACTGTCAACAGAAAAGCAAACAATTCAAAGAAGACACAGACCATTAGAAGGGGTTTATATGGAAATAATCTCACTTTACACCTACTATAAAGAAGACTAGTATACTAAGCTCCTGTCTAATGTGTGTCACGAACACAGGGTATGTGGACCCACTAGGCCGCTCCGCCGTAGCGGGGAGGCAGCTGACCAGGTCACAGTCTATACGGAAGTCAATGGCAGACAGTAATGCTTAGGTACCTGAAACAGTCCGGGCGGTGGCTGTGGCTCCAGCATGGATGGAGGCTGGTGCGGCAGGTGGCGCCAGACGTGGCGGGCAGTATCCGATGAAGCAGAAGACACTTGACGTGGCAGAATACACTTGACGTGGCAGAAGACACTTGACGTGGCAGACGACACTTGACGTGGCAGACAACACTGGACGTGGCAGACGACACTGGACGTGGCAGAAGACACTTGACGTGGCAGAAGACACTTGACGTGGCAGAAGACACTTGACATGGCAGACGACACTGGACGTGGCAGAAGACATTATTCCAATGCTGGTGGGCACAGGAACTGGAACAATACGGAATACAGGAACGGTAACAGGGCACGGGTAACAGCTGGAATGGGAGACACTACGGGACCATTGCGAGACAGACTGGGAAAGACTAACAACGCTCAGGCATCGAACTAGGGGGCTGGACCCCTCTTATAGTCCAGGGTACTCACAGGTCAAAGGTCGTTCAAGATGTCCGGCGCGCGCGCTGCCCCTTTAAGAGCGTGGACGAGCGTGCGCGCGCACCCTGCGGGCTCCGGTGGATGTGAGTGGATGCAATCGCTGGCGTCTCCTGAGGAGGATGCTTGGGCCAGCACTTGCCGACTCGTGGCTGCGGCTGTCAGCGGTTGGCTGGAGCTGACAGCCCGCAGCCACGGACATTACTGTATCCCCCCTCCTAACGCCCCCTCTTCTTGGGACCGGAGCGAGAGAGAAACTTCTTTAGAAGAGTAGGGGCATTGAGGTTCTCCTCTGGCTCCCAGGACCTCTCTTCGGGACCAAACCCCCTCCAATCCACCAAATAAAAGGTCTTTCTTCTCACTCTCTTGGGGTCCAAGATCTCCTTGACCTCAAAGATGTCCGAGGGGCCCCTGGGAGCAACCACAGGGCTGGGAGTCTTGGAATAGCGGTTTAGGATCACAGGCTTCAGGAGGGAGACGTGGAAGGAGTTGGGAATCCTGAGGGTAGGAGGCAGCCGAAGCTTGTAGGCGACAGGGTTGATCTGCTGCAGGACCTCGAATGGTCCAAGGAACCTGGGAGCGAACTTGTATGAGGGCACCTTCAAGCAAATGTTCCGAGAGGACAGCCAGACTTTAGTCCCCAGAAGATACTGAGGCGGCTCTCTTCTCTTAGTATCTGCCTTTCGCTTCATGCGATCTACTGCCAGCAAAATAGAGGACCGGGTCTGTTGCCAGATTTGCAGGAAGTCCCCATATGCAGAGTCAGCAGCGGGAACCTGAGATGAAGTCGACACAGGAAGAGGGACTCTGGGATGTTGACTGTACACGATGTGAAACGGAGTGGAGGGGGTGGACTCACTTTTGTGGTTGTTATATGAAAACTCGGCCCAAGGAAGAAGCTGTACCCAGTTATCGTGCTGAGAAGAGATGAAGTGGCGGAGATAATTTTCCATGATCTGGTTGATCCTCTCAACTTGCCCATTGGATTGGGGGTGATAGGCAGAGGAAAAGTCCAAACTCACATCCAGGAGTTTACAGAGTGCTCTCCAGAATTTAGAGGTAAACTGAACCCCCCGGTCGGACATGTGAAGGATGATTTATTTGCTTATATTCTCTGTATGAAATGACATTGTGAATTATCAAGCAGGATGCCGAATTACTAAGATATGTATTATGTGAAAGTGATGATAATGTTTCAATTATTTAGTTTCGTGCAGCAGCCATCTTGTCTGGAGTTCCCATCTTGGTTCTTTTGTAGTGAATAGAAAAGTCATTGTTCCTTTAATACAAGTAATGTTGATTTCGTATGTTTTATCTTTGACCTTGGTTCCCATGCGAAGATGGACAGGGAGTGAGATGGGAGGATGTCAAGTATGCGTGAGGGAAGGTCTCCCCCATCTCCACGAAAATATTCTGTCCAAGAGAGAGATAAGACACTTGTAAACATAATGTGTGAAGAATTATAATGATGTATTTTATTGTATGCTTTTTACTGAATAACAAATATTGTTACATTGTCTCTGATTGGTTTACCTCAAGCCTACACCCCTTCTGAATTTCAGTTTACCAGTTTGAGTTTGGTAATAAATCCTTCAGAGGAGCATTTTGAACATTTCAGCGTGTCTGTGTGTTTTCTTCTCCTCTCTCGATATATATCGGTGAAATATCCTAATTAGGATACTGACTAATGGAGTCTGGCCTTGAGAGTCTGTTGGGACTCGTATAAATTTCAGTCTAATATATTTTGAGCGATGGATTTCCACGGCAGACACAATGTGAAGAGGTAAGCCATGCAAGTGAAATATGTGCTGAATGAATTGACTCGCAAGTCGGGGAGCAGAAGGTAGGCCGGTCAGCGGGATAAAATGTGCCATCTTAGAGAACCGGTCCACCACCACCCAGATGGTGTTGCATCCTGCTGAGAGAGGAAGGTCTGTGACGAAGTCCATTGCGATGTGCTGCCAGGGGGCACTGGGTACAGGCAGAGGTTGAAGCAGGCCGGCAGGCTTGGAGTTAGTCACTTTATTAGAGGCACACACCGTGCAAGCAGAGACAAAGTCCAGAACATCCTTAGGTAGCGTGGGTCACCAAAAGTGACGAGCAATCAGGTCTTGGGTTTTACGGACACCAGCGTGCCCAGCTAGTTTAGAACTGTGTCCCCAGCGGATAATTCTTCTTCTGTCTGCCAACCGAACAAAAGATCTTCCCGGAGGGATATTTCTAAGCTGCAGAGGATTGCCGGTGACAACGCAGGATGGGTCTATGATCGTCTGAAGGGACTCCACCGTGTTTTTCGTCTCAAATGATCTGGACAGGGCATCGGCCCTCACATTCTTGTCAGCGGGACGGTAGTGGAGCAGAAATTGGAAACGGGTGAAGAACAGTGACCACCTGTCTTGATGAGGATTCAGTCTTTGAGCGGACTGAAGGTAGGTGAGGTTCTTGTGGTCGGTGAAGATCAGGATGGGGTGAGCTGCGCCTTCTAAAAGATGTCTCCACTCCTCCAGGGCCAATTTGATAGCCAGTAGCTCCCGATCTCCAATGGAGTGATTCCGTTCAGCAGAAGAAAACAGTCTTGAGTAGTAGCCACATACTACTGCCTTTCGTTTGGAGCTCCTCTGGAACAGAAGTGCGCCTGCACCAACAGAGGAAGTGTCCACCTCTAGTGAGAACTGCCGAGATACGTCAGGGGGATGGAGGATTGAAGCTGAAGTGAAGGCTTTCTTGAGGCTAATGAATGCGGTCTCTGCCTCTGGAGTCCACACCTTGGCGTTCACACCCTCCTTGGTAAGGGTAGAGATGGGAGCAGTCAGAGAAGAAAAGTTCGGAATAAACTGCCGGTAGAAATTGGCGAAACCCAGGAACCGCTGTATGGCCCTTAGGCCTTGAGGACGTGGCCATTCCAGGACAGACTTTAGTTTCTCAGGGTCCATCTTAAGGCCTTGATCCGAGATGACATAGCCCAGGAAGGGCAAAGACCTCTTTTCAAAGGTGCATTTTTCTAACTTGGCATACAAGCGATTCTCTCTTAGTCGCAGGAGAACTTGACGAACATGCCTCCGATGGGTCATCAGATCTGGGGAGAAAATTAGAATATCATCGGGATAAACTACAACACACATATAGAGGAGATCTCGGAAGATATAATTAACGAACTCCTGAAATACTGCGGGAGCGTTACACACTCCGAAGGGCATCGCTAGGTATTCGTAGTGCCCATCGCGGGTGTTAAATGCCGTCTTCCATTCGTCACCCCGGCGAATCCGGATTAGATTATAGGCCCCCCGCAGATCTAGCTTGGAAAAAATTTTGGCTCCTCGTATGCGATCAAACAGCTCGGAAATAAGTGGCAACGGGTATTTGTTCTTGACCGTGATCTGATTGAGACCACGGTAGTCAATGCAGGGTCGGAGAGATCCATCTCTCTTTTTAACGAAGAAGAAGCCTGCCCCGGCCGGGGAGGAAGATTTTCGAATAAAACCCCTCTCCAAGTTCTCCTTGATATTGGCTGACATTGATAAAGTCTCTGGCAAGGAGAGAGGATATACTCGTCCACGGGGAAGAGAAGCATTGGGAACCAGTTCAATGGGACAGTCATAATTCCGATGTGGAGGCAACGTCTCAGCCTCTCTTTTGCAAAAGACATCCGCAAAACTGGCATACTGAGATGGTAGGCCGGAAAGTGACTGAGGCAGCGGGGGCACAACAGGACGGACTTGTGACAGGCAATGGCTATGGCATCTGGAACCCCATTGAAGAACCTCTCCAGAATTCCAGTCAAGTGTTGGGGCATGTAGACGGAGCCATGGCAGACCCAGCAGGATAGGGTTGATAGCCTTGGGTAGTACCAGGAAGGTGATCTGTTCCGAGTGAAGAGCTCCGACCCATAGTGTCAATGGCTCAGTGATGAGCATGATCGGATCAGGCAATGGTAGACCACTCACAGAGGCAACTGCCAGGGGTCTCTCCAGACGGACTGTGGGTAGTCGAAATCGATCCACTAGATCCTGGTGGATAAAATTAGCAGCCGCTCCAGAGTCAAGATAGGCGGGGGAAAGATGTGATGTCTGTCCGGTGACGATGGCCACAGGTATTGATAATCTGGAAGAGGTTTTAACGTTTGGAGACGTTCCACCTAGAGTTGCTTCTCCAACCAACCCTAGGTACTGGAGTTTCCCGGTTTCTGTGGGCATTGGCGCACAAAATGACCCTTGAGGCCACAATACATACAAAGTCCAGAGAAGCGTCTGCGCTGCTTCTCCTGTTCAGATAACCGGACTCTTTCTACCTGCATGGGTTCCTCAGGTAGCGCACTAGGAGTGGACAATAGTGGTCTCTGGACAGAGGGTGCTGGTCTGTGGGTCTGGCTCTCCTGACGAACCTCTTGAGAGCGCTCCCGGATTCTCATATCAACCTGGGTCGCTAACAGGATGAGGGCATACAAGGTAGAAGGAAGGTCGCGGGCTGCCAGTTCGTCCTTGATGTGAGAGGACAGTCCCTGCCAGAAGGTCGCCACCAGTGCCTCATTGTTCCATGCCAGCTCGGCTGCTAGGGTACGGAAGGAGATAGCATACTCCCCTACTGTGGAGCCTTCTTGCTTGAGGGTCAACAGAGTAGCTGCGGCAGAGGATGTTCGACCCGGCTCCTCGAACACGGCACGAAAGCACTGCAGGAACAAGGCTAGGTCCGCGGATACAGGTCCTTGTTGCTCCAAGATTGGGTTCGCCCATGCGAGGGCCTTGCCAGCGAGGAGGGAGATAATAAATGCCACTTTGGCCTCCTCGGAGGGGAAGAGATGAGGCCGTAGCCTAAAATGCACCGTGCATTGATTGAGAAACCCTCTACATGCTCTGGGGTCACCGTCGTAGCGTGGAGGAAGGGGCAGAGGAACTGAGGCTCTGGAACAAACAGGGGGAGCAACAGGCAGTGGCATGGCAACAGCTTCCGGAGGAAGAACCGGAGGTGGAACAGCGAGTAGATCCAGGCGGACCAGGATAGAATTCACCGCCTCAAGGAGTTGATCCTGACGTGTGCGTATGTCCTGCATCTCTGTCTGAATCTTCTGTACTGGGGTCTTGGGCTAGCCAGCGGGTTCCATGGCCTGAGCGTACTGTCACGAACACAGGGTATGTGGACCCACTAGGCGGCTCCGCCGTAGCGGGAGGCAGCTGACCAGGTCACAGTCTATACGGAAGTCAATGGCAGACAGTAATGCTTGGGTACCTGAAACAGTCCGGGCGGTGGCTGTGGCTCCAGCACGGATGGAGGCTGGTGCGGCAGGTGGCGCCAGACGTGGCGGGCAGTATCCGATGAAGCAGAAGACACTTGACGTGGCAGAAGACACTTGACGTGGCAGACGACACTTGACGTGGCAGACGACACTGGACGTGGCAGACGACACTGGACGTGGCAGAAGACACTTGACGTGGCAGACGACACTTGACGTGGCAGACGACACTGGACGTGGCAGAAGACACTGGACGTGGCAGAAGACACTATTCCAATGCTGGTGGGCACAGGAACTGGAACAATACGGAATACAGGAACGGTAACAGGGCACGGGTAACAGCTGGAACGGGAGACACTACGGGACCATTGCGAGGCAGACTGGGAAAGACTAACAATGCTCAGGCATCGAACTAGGGGGCTGGACCCCTCTTATAGCCCAGGGTACTCACGGGTCAAAGGTCGTCCAAGATGTCCGTCGCTGCCCCTTTAAGAGCGGGGACGAGCATGCGCGCGCACCCTGCGGGCTCCGGCGGAGGTGAGTGGATGCAAGCGCTGACGTCTCCTGAGGAGGAGGCTGGGGTCAGCGGGAGGCTGGAGCTGACAGCCCGCAGCCACGGACATTACAATGTGACTCATAGGGGGTCCCAAAGCATTGTGTTTATTGGGTTATAATTTTATAGTGTATGCCCATTAAACTCCCATGAGATTAATGGTCTAGTGATGAAATAAACTACTGACTGTGAATTGCAGATGCAAACCTAGAATTTTAAATACCATGAATGAATATCTAGTCAGTGATCTGGACTCTCTAATAACTACATCTCAGGAAATAGCTGCCAGATCTCGCCTGTACAAAACTGCTTTACTTTACTTGAATACAGGTTAGCAAGCCATCAATTGCCTGTCTGATTATTTTAGCCCATAAAGCAGTTTTCACCTTATTGTGTTGGAATTATGGACATATTTTAAAACCGATTCCTCAAAAGACATAATGGAATTGCTAACATAGGAACATTCATTCCATCATGTCTTCCTATGTGCTCAAGAAATGAACTAATGTTTACTGTTGAATTGTTGCATGACATGAATGAATAGTTGTCTTTACTTATTTTATATATACAATGAATATCTTGGCTAATTTTATTGGGGACACCTCCTGTAATCCTAGGAATAGAGAATTGATCCTAAAAGATGTTTTGCACATGTGGCACAAGATTGATGGTACATGCAGACTTCACATTATACAGGGATTCCTGCTGTGAAGAGCAACGTTGCCACCTGTGATGTATAAATAGGAGACTTGGTGCCAAAGTAATTAATAGAAGAATAACATAACAGATATTGGATCGTGTATTTTTCAGAATAGATGGTAATGATCTATTCCAGTCTGTCTAGGAAGTGAATTATGCTGTGTAATATTATGAAGCAAAGATATATTGGAAACAATAGTAAAATACTGCATGAGATGGAAAATGATGGAAGTGATTGATATAACAGCAAAAGCTACTTAGTTTTTACTGACCCTCACTTTACAGAACATGAAATTAAGTTCTGATAGCCACTATATTTCTATTTGTAAAAGAGACTCACCCAATAACTATTTGTAATAATTATAACCTGTCAGATTGTTGATTTAGCATGGAATGCAAATGCTGTGCACAACACCTAACCAGCATTCTACCATATGCGATAATACAACACTATATGTCATCTATAAAAATGTAAAAAATTAAGTGTTCATTTACATAGTATATATAGCTCTACATAGCACATTTACATCGTTATTAGGGGCACAGTAGGTGGCACTATTATTTTCAGGGGGTTCTATTTATAGGTACTTAGTGTGTGGCACTGTTATATTAAGAGGGCACAGTTTGTAATGCTATTTTTCAGCTGGTAAAGTGTGTGTCAGGGGCACAGTTTCCATGAGACACAGTGTGGGGTATTATATTCAGGGAGCCCAGAGTGTGTAATTATATTCAGGGGCACAGTGTGTTGCAATATATGAAAGGGTTCAGTGTGGGGCACTATTATTTTCACTGTTATAATATATGACACTGTTATAATTAGGGGCAAAGTGTGTGTAGCTGTTTTCCAGGGGGCGCAGTATATGGCACTGTTATATTCGGGGGAACAGTGTGTGGCACTGTTATATTCAGGGGGCTCAGTGTGGCACTATGAGGAGTTTGTCTTGGTATAGAGGATAAGGATGTGGAAAAGTGAGAAATTGCCATGGCGGTCTAGGCCAGATGAAAAAGAAAGGAAAGAGAATGACTACAAATCAGAGGAGATGTCACCTGTGAGTCACTGAATCTTAATGTTTATTCTTCCCGGTTTTAGTACTGTATTTATGTGATAAACTTAGTTCTGGCACTGATGATTACATAAACATATAAATATATGTGAAATATTGTACTTGTTTTATTTGATTATTAAAGAATAAAGTACAACTGGGCGTGTTGAAAAGTAAAAGTACAACTGGGCGTGTATTATGTCCGTACATCGGGGCGTGTTTACTACTTTTACTAGCTGGGCGTTCTGATGAGAAGTATCATCCACTTCTCTTCAGAACGCCCAGCTTCTGGCAGTGCAGATCTGTGACGTCACTCACAGGTCCTGCATCGTGTCGGCCACATCGGCACCAGAGGCTACAGTTGATTCTGCAGCAGCATCAGCATTTGCAGGTAAGTAGCTACATCGATTTACCTGCAAACGCCGATGCTGCTGCAGAATCATCTGTAGCCTCTGGTGCCGATGTGTCCTCGCTCGTCTGACACGATGCAGGACCTGGGGAAGTGACGTCACAGCGTGATCTCTCGAGAACACGGCTGTGTCTGCACTGCCAGAAGCTGGGCGTTCTGAAGAGAAGTGGATGATACTTCTCATCAGAACGCCCAGCTAGTAAAAGTAGTAAACACGCCCCGATGTACGGACATAATACACGCCCAGTTGTACTTTTACTTTTCAACACGCCCAGTTGTACTTTTGCAAGCCTCATTTGCATAAATACAAAAATGGTCATAACTTGGCCAAAAATGCTCGTTTTTTAAAAATAAAAACGTTACTGTAATCTACATTGCAGCGCCTATCTGCTGCAATAGCAGATAGGGGTTGCAAAATCTGGTGACAGAGCCTCTTTAAGGGTAGGAGAGAGGAAGGCGTCACCATCTTTAGTAACAGCACAGGGAAGCTTGTAGCAGCACGGGAAGCTTGTCGAGGACTTTACAATGGATGCACTACTTACCCAGCTCCGGGCGGCAGTAGCAGAAAGAGGCATGGCCTGGCTAGCGGAGGGGCTGGGGCTTTCCCGCCCGCTGTCTGGGGCTCTGAGCTCGGCGGTGAGCGGACGAGGAGAGGAAGATGGGGAGCCCCCTGGTTCAGGGGCGAGTACGGAGGACGCGGCTGTGTTTGGATTTGGGGCACGGGCGGTGCCGTCCTCTCCTCCCCGACGGCGGTCACGTCGCACGAGGCCTCCGGAGAGGTTGAGCCCGGAAGTGATGCCGCGAGCCAGGCGCAGGGTAAGGAGCCCCACGAGGGACCCTCCAGGCCGGGCCCCTCGCTCGGCTGCCGTGAGCAGGACGGCCCGGTCTGAGAGGAATCCTGGAAGCCGGCCTGGCTCCGCGGAGGTGGTAGGGCAGGCGCCCGTGCAACTGGGACCTCCCTCTGCCCCTCTAGACGACGGGACCCAGGACTTGCGGTGGGCCGTGCTGGCGATGCTCCAGTCGGGCGGCCCACCTGTACCCAGGGTGATGCAACCAATTCCAGGCGTGTGCCACGGTCGGTGGTGACACGGCGGGCAGGAGGGCGGCTACCTGCGGGCCGCGGGGTGGACGAGGCCCCCAAGAGACGGGCGGAGAGGCCCAGTTCATCGGCGCAGGTCCGGAGCGCTCCATCAGAAGGTCGGGGATGTCATGCGTGCGGCGCTTGTCCTGGGCCGTCTGGGCAGGATGAAGTGGACGACCGGGAGTTCGGTGACCAAGAGGGACGTCTGGATGGATCCTTCGCTCCGGCTGGTGGGGACACAGCACCTGCGCAGCCCGGTGAGTCGCTGTCTCCTACTTTTTTATTGCCTGCTGTATTTCGGTCCCCGGGGGTAGGGGGTGGGGGTTCACTTTCACCTATGGGGTTGCCGGGGTGTAGCGGGGGGATTACAGGAAGTACGGGTGGTGGGAGTGAGATTCAGGAATTGTTGTGTTGTGTGCGTGACCTTTTGGCGTGATGCGGAGGGGGGGCGATGGGTTCCCCGTCCCTGGTTGCAGCTTGGGTGGGGCCGTCGGGGCCTGCAGTGGTGGATTGCACGCTATGTGGAGCTGGGGTGGTGTCTAGGGAATCGGGCGTGGCAGTGTCGGTGCAGACAGAAAAGGATGGGGCAGTGGATGAGGTGCGGTTGGATGATAAGGCGAAGGGCGAGGTCTATGTTTGTTTTGAGGGCCCATTAGGGGCGCATCTGAAACAGGAAGTAAGGGAAAAATATGGAGGGATGAATATGTGGACATTTTTTCATTGTTGCCGTTGGAGAAGTTCAATTTAGATAAAGAGAAGTGGTTGGAAAGCAAGAAGGAGAAGGAGGAAAAACGTCGGTATCGATTGATTCCCCAAACTTTTGTTAATTGGTTGCAGGCGTTTGCGATTTTGGCAAGCGTAATTGGACAGAAGACGCCGGAACATTGTTCCGGCCTCTTCTGTTATATGGATGCTATGGGAGAGGCTCATCTAGTTTACGGCGGGCAGACGTGGCTGCGCTATGATGAGCAGTTCCGGCAGCGGAAGGCAGTGAGACCTGACATTAGGTGGGATAACAAAGACATAGGGTTATGGTTGCGCGTCATGGCTCCAGTGCGTTTTGGCCAGTCCTTTCAAGGGGGTGGGGCCGGGGTGGCCGGCCCCTCATTGCCTTCTGGGGGGGAGCAGGGGGGGGGGCAGGAGGAAAATCCGGGTTCTGCTGGCAGTTTAATGAGGGCCAGTGTAAGTTCGGACCGGGTTGTAAGTTCAAACATAGCTGCTCCTCCTGCGGGGGGATCTCTCACGGAGCGGTTAAATGTTTTCGGAAGGGAAAAGGACGAGGGACCGGGGGCGCTAGTCAAGGGCCGGACACCGGTGAGGTGGGAAGACATGGAGCCCTTTCTAAATAGGTACCCTGATAGGTCCAGGGCAAGTTTGTTGTTGGATGGTTTTCGGGTTGGTTTCCGTATCCCTGTCCCTGCTCACAAGGTGCCATTTACCTTGCGTAGTTTGCGTTCAGCGTTGCAGTATCCAGGGGTAGTAGGGGATAAGTTGCGGAAGGAGGTGGAGTTGGGGCGCATGGCAGGTCCGTTTGAGAGTTGCCCTTTACCGGATCTGTTGGTGTCACCGCTGGGGGTGGTGCCTAAGAAGGAGCCGAATAAGTTTAGGCTCATAAATCATTTATCTTACCCGAGGGGGCGATCAGTTAATGCTGGGATTTCTCCGGAACTTTGCTCGGTGGCTTACATGTCGTTTGATGCGGCAGTTGCGTGGGTGCGACGCTATGGTGTGGGTGCATTAATGGCAAAAACTGATATTGAGTCGGCCTTTCGCCTCCTCCCTGTGCATCCTGAGAGCATACGGCTGTTAGGATGTTATTGGGATGGGGCTTATTTTGTGGATCGCTGCCTCCCTATGGGGTGTTCTATTTCCTGTGCCTATTTTGAGGCTTTTAGTTCTTTCCTGGAGTGGGTGGTTTGCGATGTTGCGGGGGTCTCATCGGTCATACATTACTTGGATGATTTCCTGTGTGTTGGTCCGGGCGGGTCTTCGGTTTGTGCTACATTGTTGAGCACGATGGAGTGGGTGGCAAAGAGGTTCGTGTGCCTTTGGCCCAGGACAAAACGGAGGGACCTAGCTCCTGTCTGGACTTTTTAGGAATCACCATTGATTCTTTGAGGATGGAGTGTCGGCTCCCGGAAGATAAATTGGTAGCGTTACGGGCGGAGGTGGACCGGGCTAGGCATTTGCGTAAGATCACTTTACGTGCATTACAGTCATTATTGGGTAAGCTTAACTTTGCTTTCAGGATTATGCCCATGGGCCGGATTTTCAGCAGGCGGCTGTCGGGAGCAACGGCTGGGGTGACAGCCCCTCATCATTTCATTCGTCTGACACAGGCGCTGAGGGCGGATTTGGCAGTTTGGTTTCAGTTTTTGCATCATTATAATGGGAGGTCCTTGATCATGGCACCGGTGGTTGACAGCGTGGATTGGGAGCGGTTTACAGATGCTGCGGGGGGCGTTGGATTTGGGGCTTACTGCAGGGGTCAGTGGTGCGCGGCGCGGTGGCCTGAGGAATGGGCGGAGTTGGGTTTGGTGAAGAACCTGGCATTCCTGGAGCTGTTTCCCATAGTAGTGGCGGTGGAAATTTGGAGTGAGAGGTTTCGGGACAGCAAGGTACGGTTCCATTGTGACAACTTGGGCGTGGTGGGGGCTATTAACAACATGTCAGCGTCATCCCCCCCGGTCGTCCGGCTGTTGAGGCACTTGGTTTTACGTTGCTTGTCTTTGAACGCTTGGGTTGTGGCGGTTCATGTGCCAGGGATCAAAAATGACATCGCAGATTCTCTTTCTCGCTTGCAGTGGGAGCAGTTCAGGATGATGGCTCCGGACGCGGAGGAGGACGGGATCGCTTGCCCGGAATGGTTGTGGGGGCTGGGTTACGAGCCGCAGGAGGTTTGATTCAGGCTTCGCTTGCTCAGGGTACTTGGGCTGCTTATGATTCGGCGTGGCGGGAGTGGGAGAGTTGGTTGGCAGTTCTGGAGGGTGAAGTGACGGATGATGATGGCGTTGTTAGTTTTTCTGGGGCAAGTCGCTATCGCGGGCTGGTCAGTGTCCAAGGTAAATCGTTTTGTGGCAGCCCTGGCTTTTGGTTTTAAGGTCCGGGGGTACACGGATGTTACAAAAAGTTTTTGGGTTGGCCAGGCCCTGAGGGGGTACAGGAGTGGGAGGACGTTGCCGGATTGGCGGCGCCCAGTGTCGTTTATGTTGTTGGAACAGTTGTGGGGGGTGTTGTGTGACATTTGTTTTTCCAGCTACGAGGTGACCCTGTATAGGTTGGCGTTCTCGTGGGCATTTTTTGGGGCCCTGAGGGTCGGGGAGCTGGTGGCTCCCAGCACAAGGAGACCTGGGGGGTTGAGAATGGAAGATGTATTGGTAACGGATCGGAGTGTGGAATTCTGGATCCGGCGGTCTAAGACGGATCAAAGGGGTCGGGGTAAGAGAGTGGTGTTGGGGGTGGCCAAGGGGGTCAGGATGTGCCGGTCGCCTGCTTTGCGCAGTTCAGAGAGGTTTCAACGGTGCGTAGGGGACAGTTGTTGTGTCATGAGGATGGGTCCTTTATGTCCCGGTATCAGTTTACATGGGTTTTTCGTAGGTGTCTGCGGCAGTTGGGATTGGAGGAGGCTTTGTTTTCCCCCCATTCTTTTCGGATTGGGGCTGCGACGGAGGCGGTGGCATGGGGGTTGGGTGAGGAAGTGGTAAAGCAGATAGGTCGATGGGATTCCCGCCGCTTCCAGCTGTATGTGCGCCCTCAGTTTATATGATAGTCCAGTCGTAATCCCTCCTTCTCTACACTCCCTCCTGCTCCCCTCGTCGTTTTTTCTCTCCTCCTCCATGTTTCGCTTGCATCCTTACTCGTTTTGTTAATCAGTGGTTTTATTTTTCAGGACCCGCGGGCCGATTGGTGTGGATCGTTGGGCATTCCTACGTTCATTGGGGGGCGGAGTGGGCGGATGTTTGCGCTGATGGACAGGGCCCCGGATGTCTTGGTGTTACATGTCGGGGGTAACGATTTGGGTAGTCGTCCTTTTCGGGAATTGATCAGGGATATAAAATACGATCTACTCAGGTTATGGTCCGTTTTCCCGAGTATTAAGGTGGTGTGGTCAGAGATTGTCCCGCGGTAGGTTTGGCGGCATGCAAGATCGGTGCAGCGGTTAAATAAAGCCAGGGTTAAGGTTAATCGGGCAGTTTCGGGTTTCGTGGTGAGAAACGGGGGGGTCTTTGTGCGTCATTATGACTTCAAGGATGGCCAGGGTAATTATTGGCTAGGTGATGGTGTGCACCTGACGGCCGTGGAGATCGACCTGTGGACTCTGCGCCTGCAGGAAGGTATCGAAAGGGCCCTCTCGTTGGGTGGGGGCTCGCATACTTAAAGGTGTCTAAGTATGTTCGTGTGGCGGATTGGGGGTCCTTGGAGTTGGTGGTAAATTACTGTGGGGGGCGGGATTCATAGGGGGTATGGTCCCTCCCCAATTTATTATGGTTGGTAGTCTGGTCAATTTGGGCTCCTGCTGGGTGGTGTCCCGGGGAGTGGTCAATTTGGGCTCCTGCTGGGTGGTGTCCCGGGGAGTGGTTGCGGTTGAGGTCAGCCAACTGCAGGTATAACGGTGCCCCTGAGCCAGTAGGGTGACGGCTGGGAGTAGAATACTATGCAGGTGGGCTGTTTCGTGACAGACTTTTGTAACTCCAATGACTCCCCTTCCATTGTTATTATTTGTAAATTGTTGTTCTTGATGTTTGTTTGTAAATAAAACGGCTGCTGTGGCCAAATTTATCCAACCCAAGTGTCTGAGTCTTATTAGAGGGACGGGGGGGGGGGGTGTTTGGAAAAGGTATGGCCGTTAATGGGGAAGGTGAGTAGGGAAGCCACATGCCCCCAGTACGAGTGTACGCACTCTACAGTCCCCTGATCATGGGTATGTTGCGAATTTGAAAGTCCACAGCATGACCTAATTCCTGCACTTATTTTTTCCGCTACATGTGGATGGGATTTTAAAAAACAAAAACATCCACATGTATTGTACTGTGCAGATTTGTGGTGCGGTTTCCATATTACAAACCCGGAGCAATTATGCCATGTCTGAAAATACTCTTAGGGAAAGGGGAAAACAATTAAAACATTTATTTTAGCGGCAGTTTATATTAAAATAAATATAGAAAAAAAAATACAGCCTTTTGCTTTTTGATGGACTATAGATGGACAGTTTTAGGCTTCGTTCAAATCTGCGTCAGGGCAGGATTATTTTGTACTATTCTATCTTCCCATTTTCTGGTCATGATTACATTAAAGTTAGCTGGGTCGGAAGATTTCCCAGGCAACACGTGCAACAGCCGTCTGTCTTGATTGGTGAGTCTTTGCAGTGGCCGGAAGCCAGAGCAGATTTAGGCTTCATTCACATCTGCAACAGAGCTCCGTTCCGACTTCCGTCTGAGCTTTACGTCGGAACGGAGCCCTGACTGACACAAATGGAAACTATAGTTGACTATGCTATTGATTCCATCAAATTGACGGAACCCTTGCACAACTGAGACAAACGGAAACCATTGGCACCAAAATCAATGGTGATGGAAACCCGTTTGTGTCAGTCAGGGTTCCGTTGCGTCCCCTTGCCTTACTGAGCAAAGTATTTCTTTCAAAGTTTCCCCACAAGGAGAATGTTTCCTTGCATCATTGATGTTATCAAATGTAACTGGAGCTTTATTTGAGTGAAACCGGGTTGTCGAATTAACAATTGAGCATCGACTGACCTTGTACACTTGGTGCTATTGTATTACTTGCTATGTGCAACGCTCTGCATTTTACACTTATGTATTTGAACCATTGTTTTGCTATGAGGTCTTAATAAAATTACCTTTAAGAAAAACAAAAAAACAATTGAGCAGGGCCCACTGGCTGACTACAGTCCCATGATCCCCAGATGCGTGATTTGCCTAGAAATACCTTGAACTATGAGTGCAATTTATAACCAATTTCCTTTGACTCTTGCAGCAATTTAGCTGTGCTATTATCCTGTAAAGTTATGACAAAAGAAATGTTAATAGCACGCCAGGCTTCATCATTTCACTCAAAGAAAATCTTCAGAAGCATGTTGCTCACTTGGCTGACCGTGGACCAGGAATTATCTGCCAATTTGTTTTCGCTCTAGCTGGCCCATGGCTTTTTCCATTTGCCAGGGAAGCAGCAGGCAGGACTCAGTCCACTGCACTGCTAGGATTCCTCGCTTGGCTCCCAGTTCAGCATGCTGTGTTCCAATTCTGCTTGCTTTTTCTTCCCATTTCTGTTACTATACAGGAAACAAGGAAGCAGCTGCGAATAAGACTGCTGAAAGGATGGGGGAGGGGATAAGTGGGCATCCAACACATCTCTTATGCTATCTAATCTTCTCAGTTTTACCTCCATTTATCTATGGAGTGATTTACAAAACTGAAGATGTTATCAAAACGCATCATGGTTTTTGTATAAGTTGAAACTAGTTTTAAGCAAATGTATCAGACATAAAAGGTGGAAATATGATGTAGAATTGTTAGCAGTTCCTGTGGAGAATCAGTATAAACAGAGCACTCATTCTGTGAATATTCGCAGCTTGTAGAAAAATGCTTTAGGTCTAC
This sequence comes from Rhinoderma darwinii, assembly GCF_050947455.1. Taxonomy (NCBI): domain Eukaryota; kingdom Metazoa; phylum Chordata; class Amphibia; order Anura; family Rhinodermatidae; genus Rhinoderma; species Rhinoderma darwinii. The sequence continues at coordinate 126,668,663 of NC_134690.1, read as the reverse complement.
TTAAAGAACAACAAAACGGAGTCAATATTTTAACTCCCTCTTTTAGATCACTTGTCTCTGGGAAAAGGCCATAGTTTTATAGCAGGCTGTGTGAAATGATAAGGATAACTGTAAGGGTAACTTAAAGGGTGACTCCAATGTTTCAGGCTGTCTCGGCTTTCGGCAGTAGGTTAAAGGGAACCTGTCACCAGCATTTCACTTGATAAACCAGCAATACCTGGTGGTAGTGGGTGAAAAATCATTTCTATATAACGTATAATTGTCTTCTTAGTCGGCTCTGTAGCTTTAGTACTCAGATTTTTAGTGTTCCCACACCGTATGCTAATGAGCAGAAAAGAGTCAAATCTTCGTTTAAAAAGAGTCAATTCTTCGTTTGAGAAGAGTCATATCTTCGCTCCTCAAGTCTTTCCGGGTTTACCCGACTTCCTTACTTTTGATTGACAGCGCCTCGCCTTCCCCCAGCACACAAAATCCCGTGCTTGTGCATTGATATCCTCTTCAGGTGTGCGCGCACAAAGGAACACCGGATTATGACGATAAAATGCGCAAAATGTCTGCAGACAGTTATTTACATTCGGAGGAGGAGTTTAGGAGCTGGGATAACGGCAATTAACTTTTGATAGCAGCGGCCAGCGAGGGATAAGTAAATCTCAATAGGTGAAATGCTGGTGACAGGTTCCCTTTGAAATCTGGTTAAAAATAGGTTAAATCTGACATCGGGAGACAAGGCTAACAAATCGGTCCGTATGTTGCCAAGGAAACCATATAACATTCAAAGCCTCTCCTGTAAAGAGCCTCTGCAACTGTAATGCCTAGTCCGCGTCTCGCACCACCAGATTTAGGCCCCATGCACAAGACCGTAAAAATTGTCCGTAATTGCGGACTGCAATTACAGACCCACTCAGTTCTATTGGCCGCGGACACCTTTCCGTATCGCTATGGATGGGTGTCCATGCCGCAGAAATGTTCTGAAAATGATGGAACATGTCCATTCTTTTGCATTTTATGGGCCATGCTCCCATACTTTGTATGGGGGCACGGACAAAAAAAAGGGCTACCACTGGCGGCCGGCCGTGCCTGCAATCGCGGGCCGTGATTACGGGTACGGCCGTGTGCGTGGGGCCTTAAACTTCTGTCAGAGGCAAGAGCGAAAGCAACATTGGAGGTAAACTTTATATGTGGAACTTCTGGAGCCAGATCCACCAGACCATGCAAGAATGTTACAGACCTTTGATTTTGGTCAATATATTTTAACTGGTTCAGGACCGGGCTATTTTGAGCCTTCAGGACCAGACACTGTTTACTCGTTTTTAGCACACAGTAGTTAAACGGCTATAACTTTTTTATTTGTTGGGCTAGCGACAAATTTTGCGATGTTCTTTTTTTTAGACAATGCAGGTTTCTTTTTTTCATCACTTTTATACACATCCTTTTTGCGATTTTTTAAATTTCTACGCTTAAACTTTGAACATAATAGTAAAAAAAATTAGCTTTTTTACTTTTCAGATATTTTTTTCTGGTAATAATATAGTTTTAACGTAAATAATATAAGTTACCCTAACTTAATATATAATATATTACATGTCTATTTTTGGGTAATTGTGTCAGGGATAGACTTAATTGCTAGGGGGGGGGGGGGTATTTGGGGTGCGTGTTTTATGTGTATTTATTATTTCGTTTATTTTTACTTGTTTTTACTTTTATTTTTTTATTATTATGGTCTGTCACTTAAAGGCCAGAAAAGACCTTTGGGGGACTTTATTTTTTATTCTTCCCTTACGCCTTATCTTTCCATTGTAACTGGGGAAATCTTATAGTGACTATTGTCACTAATAGGGCTGTACTTGGTCTAGTTAGAACCAGCAGCAGCCTGCCACTAACGGCATCCCGGCGTTCCCAGTCACATGATCACAGAGACGAATAGAGGCAGCAGCGCTGCCACTGCCTCTATTCTATACAAAGCGCTTGGTGAGCACAGTGTACAAGTGATCAGAGAAGATAGAAGCAGCGAAAGCTGCTTCTATCTTATCCTCAGGGCCCCTGCCAGTCACTGACTGCCGGGGACCCGATATTCAGCTGCCAGATGGCTCGGGCAGCCAGCTACAACCAGCGCCGTAAATACACTATGTAGCTGGTTTTAAGGACCCTTACCGCCAGATGTTTATTTACAGCAGGCAGTCAAGCACCAGTTAAAGCACTATATCACACACAATGAAGGGAATTTATTAAGACTAGCCTATCATACGCCAGTATTAATATAAAGAAAGTTAGAGCACGTCATTTATTAAGAGGCTAAAGCTAGCCATGCACCACGTATATGCCATATATCTCTGATGGATGAGGGTCCCCTCTCTGGGACCTGCACCTATATCGAGAACGAGGATATCACCAGATTCCCATTTCACCTGATGAGGCATCCGCTGGCTGCAGATTTCAGGTGGGAACTAGGGGAGAGGTGGATTGGCTGTTACCATATCCCCCACAGAACAGAATGGAGAGAGCTTGGCATTTGCACGGGCTGCAACTTTAATCTGCGGCCAGCGGCCCCCTCTGCATGTGGATCGGGGAATAGTTGACCCTTGTTCGTTTATAAGTGGGAGGCCCAGAGCTTAGAACCACATCTATCAGACATTTATGGCATAGCATTTATATATGCCATAAATATCTAAGTTGGAAATACCCTTTAAGGCCAAAAACTAGTATGGAAGTTTTGAATTTATTTCTGGAAAAAACAGGTAACAAGTGTTAAGACCAACAAAAAGTTTTGGGCTTTGTTCACATTACTGTTTTTGCATTTCTATTGGGTGCCGTTCCATTTTATTGACAAGAATAGTCTACCATGCTACTCTTATCGACAGAAATACCAGAATCCACATGAAATCCTGATGGACCCCATTATAAGTCAATAGGATCCATTAGGATTCTTTGGGATCTGTTTTAAAACAGATCCATCATATCTGTCATGGCATCATAATGAACAAAGGCCATGACGCTAGTGTGAATGGAGCATAGGATCAAAAGATCAACCTGGATTTAAGTAGTTGTAGTTGTAATAGTCAAGGTGAGAAACGATGAGAGTTTGTATAAGTATTTTATCACTGTTATTAGCTAGGTAACGATGGGCTTGGCAGTTGCTCCATAGGTGAAGGTGGCATGCTAGTTTGGGGGCTTCATTGCAGAATTTGATGACCTGCAAATCACAGTAAAATTACCACAATTTGCACGCAACCTCTGTGGTTTTCTATGGCAAAAAAAAGTTGTGCCACAAATTCCGATATGTTCGATATTCTTGTAATCCCTCACAGGGAAGCATTGAGGTTGCACTCAAATTGTGGTAATACTACTATTTTTCCAACAAAAAGTCGCTGTGAAGTCCAAGCCTAATCCACATTCAACATTTTGACTTATTCATGCTGTTGAATAACAGTGCAGTACTGGTTGATCTCTGGGGCCGTAGAGGTTAATAAAAGACGTTGATTGTATATACAGTAATAAAACAATTTACTTTGTAAGGGTAATATGTTTTGGATCTGTATTGTATATTTATTGGTAGATACCCAGTATCTTGTTTAACCCTTGAAGTAACTACATTATGACAGCATTTATTTGTAGAACCCTCATTCTTCAGCAGTTTATGTTACATGGTAATGTTGTTTTTTGCCCGGAATGTTTTATAGCCTTAGATTTAGTGATGCTTTACACAATAATAGTCACAGCACCAGATTTATTTGTTACTGCTGTGTGTACAAGCATATGAAGATCACTGAGTGGAAATCCCATGGGGGAGATAGAATAGCAGAGAAAGGAAATGTATTTGAAGATTCATATAGCCCATGTATCTTTGTGGCAGCAGTGCAGCAATAACCTAGTCTACAATGTCTGCTGTTTCACTACCCTCCAAAAACAAGTTAAAGGCTTTGCTATAAAAAAAAAAAAAAGTATGTTTAGGTCTTCAAACATAATGAATTAATTTACTTATTTCAATCATGCATACATTACTATAAAGTGTGGACTTTAGAGCCTATGCAATAAATAGCGCTGTAAAAAAAAAAAGGCAGATCATAATCATATTTTGGAAAATCAAAATGCATGTTTTATTGCTTTGGTTCAAATAATTATATTTAGGAAAGTGATCGATTGATTGATTGATTGATTGATTGATTGAATGCAAGGTGAACGACACAAAAAAAAACACGCAAAAAAAAACAACCACGTACTTGCTATTGTTTTTCATTCCCACCCCCAAACAAATTAGGATTTGACACCCCAAAATGTTTCTGTTAAAAAATATTATTTGTCCCGTAAAGAACAAGTCAACATATGGCTGCATTGACGGAAAAATAAAAAGTTATGGCTCTTGGAATGCGGCAACATAAAAACTATTTTTTCCATGAAGTGCTATTATTGGGAAAAAGTAGTAAAACATTAACCCCTTCAGGACACAGCCTGTTTTGGCCTTGTGGCACAGCCGATTTTTTCAAATCTGACATGTGTCACTTTATGTGGTAATAACGTGGGAATGCTTTTACTTATCCAAGCGATTCGGAGATTGTTTTCTCATGACATATTGTACTTTATGTTAGTGGAAAAAATTTGGTCGATAAATTTAATACTTATTCGTGAAAAACACCAACATTTTGAGAAAATTTGCAAAAATTTGCATTTTTCTAAATGTAAATGGATCTGCTTGTAAAACAGATAATAATACCACCACACAAAATAGTCACTAGTTAACATTACCCATATGTCTACATTATGTTTGCATCATTTTTTGAACTTCCTTTTGTTTTTCTAGGACGTTACAAGGTTTAGAACTTTAGCAGCAATTTCTCACATTTTCAAGAAAATGTCAAAAGGCTATTTTTACAGGTACTAGTTTACTTCTGAAATTTTTTTTAAGGGCCTTCTATATTAGAATCCCCCAATAAATCACCCCATTTTAAAAACTGCACACCTCAAAGTATTCAAAACAGCATTCAGAAAGTTTCTTAACACTTTAGGCGTTTCACATGAAATAAAGCAAAGTAGAGGGGAAATTTACAAATTGTATTTTTTTATGCCGAAATTCATTTGTAATAGATTTTTTTATGTAACACAGAAGGTTTTACCAGAGAAACGCAAATCAATATTTATTGTCCAGATTCTGCAGTTTTTAGAAATATCCCAAATGTGCCCCTAGTGTCCAAATGAACTGAAACACAGGCCTCAGTAGCAAACAAGCACCTAGTCGATTTCAGGGCCTCCTTTTTGTTTACTATGTTTTAGGCACCATGTCAGGTTTGAAGAGGTCTTGTGGTGCCAAAACACTGGAAACCCCCCAAAATTGACCCTATTTTGGAAATTACAACCCTCAAGAAATTTATCTAGGGGTATAGTTAGCATTTTGACCCCACAGGTATTTTGCTATATTTATTGGAGCTAGTCTGTGAAAATGAAAATGTACTTTTTTTCTGAAAAATAAATTTGTAATATTTACAAGGAAAAAAGAAGAAAATGCACACCAACATTTGTAAAGCATCTTCTCCCGATTACGGCAATACCCCATAGGTAATCAACTGCGGTTTGGTCACACGGCAGGGTTCAGAAGGGAAGAAGCGATATTTGGATTTTGAAGCGCAGATTTTGCTGGATTGGTTTTCGGTGCCATGTCGCATTTCCAATGCACTGGAGGGACCAAAATAGTGGAAACACAACCAAAAGTGACCCCATTTGGGAAACGCTGTCGTTTTTATTGGTACTATTTTGGGGTACATGCGACATTTGGATCACTTTTTATTCTATATTTTGGGAGGGGTGGTGACCAAAAAATAGTGATTGTTTTTAGTTTATGTTTTTTTTTGCGGTGTTAACTGTGTGGGAAAAATAACATTATAGTTTTATAGTTTGGGTCGTTACGAACGCGGTGATACCAAATATGTGTACTGCTTTTTAACGGTTTCATTTTTTTCCTATAATAAATACTTATTATACGAAAAAAAACTTTTATTTTTACACTTTTGTAAAAAATGTGTAACTTTTTTTTCTTTTTACACTCTCTTTTTTTTACCTGCAGCTCTGATCGCTGCTAGAATACATTACACTACCTATGTAGTGTAATGTATTTCAACTGTCAGTGTGACATCACAGTCACTCTGACACTAAGTCTATGAGGACCAGCCAGAGGCTGGTCCTCATAGGCTTCCATACATGGCAGATCTGGAGGCCGTTATCTGTTCTCCGGATGCCATCACAACCATCGACAATCCACAGAATTGCATCGGAGTTGTCGATGTGCTACAAACCCGCTAAATGCGGCGATCGCAATCGATCGCCGCATTTAAGGGGTTAATTGCCAAAATCAGCAGCGATGAGCCACTGATCGGCAACAGTGGAATGTCAGCTGTCATGGACAGCTGACCTCAGTGTGCCTCGGGAATGACACCGTGACTTCCTGTCACTCTGACAGGAAACCTATCAGGAGGCTGACCCTGATAGGCTTCCATACATGCCATGCTAATCATCGGCAAACCTTGCGATTTCATTGTGAGGTCTGCCGATGTGCTAGAAACCCCTAAAATGCGGCGATTGCGATCGATCGCCGCATTTAAGGGGTTATTTGATGGAATAAGGAGCATAGAGCGGCTGATCGGCAACAGTGGAGGGTCAGCTGTTGGGGACAGCTGGCCTCATGGTTCCCGGTGCACACTGGCCACCAGGACGTATAATTGTGTCGTGATGCGCCTAGGGGTTAAATAAAGATACATATTGGGTATTGCCGTAATTGTACGACCCATAGAATAAAGCTAACACGTTGTTCAGGCTGCATAGTGATCGGCGTATATTTAAAACGTAAAAGAACAATAGTGGAATTACTGTTTTCTTCCATTCCTCCTTACATAGTTACATAGTACGGTTGAAAAAAGACATATGTTCATCAAGTTCAACCAAGGGATGAGAAAAAGGGAAGGGACGAAACAAAAATTCTACACAGTCACATAGGAGCTATTTACTTTCCTTCATAAAGTAAATAAAAGTTGAGCATTACGTTATATGTTCCCCAAAATGGTGCAATTACAAAACACAACTTGTACCACAAGAAACAAGCCGTCATACAACTTAGGCTTCGTTGACATCTGCATCTGGGCTCCGTCCTGACGTTCCGTCTGATCTTTCGGTCGGAACGAAGCCCTGACTGACACAAACGGCAACTATAGGTTTCCGTTTCCATCACCTTTGATTTCAATGGTGACTGATCCGGTGCCAATAGTTTCCGTTTGTCTCCGTTGTGCAAGGGTTACATCGTTTTGAAGGAATCAATAGCGTAGTCATTCTGCCCTGCCAATCACCGCCTTTCAATGACGCAAGAGAGCAGAAGAGAGCAGGCCTGCATTGACACAGGCCGGCGTGGGAACCGGATCACGGTGAGTATGTAAAGTTGTTTTTTCCTTCAAAGAGTGTGCGTCGCATTATCTACAGGAGGGGAGGGCTATATGTTGGGCACAATCTATAGATGAGGCTATATGTAGGAAACTACAGTGGGGGGCTCTATGTAGGGACCTATATACAGGGGGGCTATGTGAGCCACTTTATACAGGGGAGCTAAATGTGGGTCATTATATACAGGGGGGCTATATTTGAGGCGCTATATACAGGGGGCTATATGTGAGGTACTATATACAGGGGGCTATATGTGTGGCACTATTATCAAGGGGGCTATACGTGGGGCACTATTTAAAACGGGCTATATGTGGGCAGTATATATAGGGGGGATATATGTAGGGCACTATCTACATGGGGCTATATGTGGGGCACTATATACGGGGGGGCTATATGTGGGGCACCATCTACAGAAGGGCTATATGAAGGGCACTATCTACAGGGAGAGCTATATGTGGGGCACTATCTACAGGGGGATCTATGTAGGGCACTATCTACATGGGGATCTATGTAGGGCACTATCTACAGGGGGATCTATGTAGGGCACTATCTACAGGGGGATCTATATGTGGGGCACTATCTACAGGGGGATCTATGGGGGGCACTGTCTACAAGGGGATCTATGGGGGACACTATCTACAGGGAGCTTATGGGAGCACTATCTACAGGGAGCACGGTGTGTGTGTGTGTGTGTGTGTGTGTGTGTGTGTGTGTGTGGGACACAGTGTATGGTGCTATTATAATCAGGGCCAGTGTATGGTGCTATTGTAATTAGATGTGCAGTTTATGGCACTATTATTTTTATATTTAGGGCGTAGTGTGTGGCATCATAAGAATTTTATCTTCGTTTATAGGTGCAGAAAAATTTTAAAAGTGAGAAGCTGAATACATCTGAGTGACAAACTGCAACGGGAGAAATCATCATAAGGGCATGTTCAGATGAGGCGGAATTGCTGTGGAATTCCACTGCGGACAGTCCGTAGTGGACTTCTGCTGCGACTGTTTTTTTCTTTTCTTTCTATACATTTTTAGTAAAGTTAGGTCAGACATTGCAGAAAATTACTTTGTGGAAATTAGGCTGCAGTGCAGATTTTTCCCTCCGCAGCATGCACTTTCAATGGCGGAGAAGTGGAATTTCACTGCGGATTTCAGCCTTTGCAATGAAAAAACTGAAATCTGTGGCAAGTCCGCTGTGATATCTGCAACGTCTGAATTACCTGTCAAATGTGCAAATGTTGGTGCAGATTCGTTGCGTAATTGCCCCAAATCTGCTCCAACATTTGCAGTAGAAAAATTCCGCCATGTCTGAACGTGCCCTAAAGATCTGGACAGGATGGAAAAGAAAAGACAAAAAAAAACAACTAGAATCTGAGATGTCACCGGTGAGTCACTTAACATAAATGTTTATTCTGCCTCTAATCAGTACTGTAGCCACTGTATGATCTGCAGCGAGATGATGGGTGGTATGATTTATTTACTTTTTGTGAAACAGCAACTCCCAGTATATCCTTACCATTGTTTGGGCCATGCTGGGAGCTGTAGTTTTACGCCGTACAAATCTATACGGCAGGGCTTGCACTAAATTGAGCTTTATTTATGTTGGTGTTGTATTTATGTACTGAGCTTGGTTCTGATGCTGTGAATATATATATATATGTACTGAGCTTTGTTCTGGTGCTGTAGTTATGTACTGAGCTTGGTTCTAGGGCTGTATATATGTACTGAGCTTGGTTCTGGTGTTGTATTTTTGTACTGAGCTTGGTTCTGGTGTTGTATTTATGTACTTAGCTTTGTTCTAGTGTTGTATTTATGTACCGAGCTTGGTTCTGGAGCTGTATATATGTATCGAGCTTGGTTCTGGTGTTGTATATATGTAGTGAGCTCAGCTCTGGTGTTGTATATATATTCTGAGCTTTGTTCCGGTGTTGCCTATATGTACTGAGCTTGGTTCTGGGTCTGTATGTATGTACTGAGCTTGCATCCTGAGTCTGTATTTATGTAACGAGTTTTGTTCTGGTGTTGTATATATGTACTAAGTGTCACGAAGGGTCTGTGGACCCACTGGGCCGTACCGCCTTGGCGGTAATGCAGCTGGCCAACAGGAAGCAGGTGAAAGTCTATAGTTCGTATAGGTACCTGTGGAAGCACAGACAGCAGCAGGGCAGGCTCGGCTTGGACTAGGCAGCAGGTAGACGTCAGGCGAGGTGAAGCAGGTCAGATGTGGAAACAGCACGACACGACTTTGGCACAGCACAGTGCTCGACCAGGATGGTATGGAAATGCAAGGAACAGGAACTGGAACAGGCACAGGCACAGGCACAGGAAACACACTAGGAGGCCATCACATAGACAAACTAGGGAACACAACAATGCTCAGGCATAGAACTAGGGGGCTGGACCCCTCTTATAGTCCAGGGTACTCATTGGTTAAAGTTCATCAACAAGGTCCGGTGCGCACCCTGCCCCTTTAAAAGCGCGCACCCTACGTGATCCGGCTGAGGTGAGTGGACGCGAGCGCTGGCGTCTCCTGAGGAGGAGGCTGGAGCCAGCACTTGCCGACTCGTGGCTGCGGCTGTCACGGGGGGAACGGAGCTGACAGCCCGCAGCCACAGACATTACAGTATCCCCCCTCTTACGCCCCCTCTTCTTGGGACCAGAGCGAGAGAGAAACTTCTTCAGAAGAGCAGGAGCATTGACGTTCTCCTCTGGTTCCCAAGACCTTTCTTCAGGACCAAACTCCCTCCAATCCGCCAAATAAAAGGTATTTTCTCTCACTTTTTTGGTGTCCAGGATCTCTTGAACCTCAAAGGTGTCTGAAGGGCTGCTGGAGGCAACCACAGGGCTAGGAGTCTTGGTGTAGCGGTTCAGGACCACGTGCTTCAGGAAGGATACATGGAAGGAGTTGGGGATCTTAAGGGTAGGAGGCAGCCGAAGCTTATAGGCGACAGGGTTGATCTGTTGTAGGATCTCAAAGGGTCCGAGGAACCTGGGAGCAAATTTGCATGATGGCACCCTTAGTCAGATATTCCTGGAAGACAGCCAGACCTTCGTGCCAGGAGGAAACTGGAGGAATGTCCCACACTTGCAGGGGATTGACAGAGATAATGCAAGACGGATCAATAATATTCTGTGGAGTCTCCAAGGTGTCTTCCGTCTCGAAAGACCTGGACAAGGCATCGGCCCTCACATTCTTGTCAGCCGGGCGATAATGGAGCTCAAACTGGAACCTTGTAAAGAACAGTGACCACCCGGCCTCATGAGGGTTCAGCCATTGGGCCGTCTGGAGGTAGGTCAGATTCTTGTGGTCTGTAAAAATCAGGATCAGATTAGCTGCGCCCTCTAATAGATGTCTCCATTCTTCCAGGGCCAATTTCATGGCCAGTAACTCCCGATCCCCAATTGAGTAGTTGCGTTCTGTGGAAGAAAAGAGCTTAGAGAAATATCCACATACCCTTGACTTGCCCTTGGGACCTCTCTGGAACAAGAGTGCACCAGCACCGACAGAGGATGTGTCCACCTCCAACGAGAACTGCAGAGAGACATCCGGATGATGGAGGATAGAGGTTGAAGTGAAGGCACTCTTAAAGGGAACCTGTCACCAGCATTTTAGCTATAAAGCCAGCAATACCTGGTGAAAGTGGGTGAAAAATCATTGTCATCTAAGCTATAAATATGTTCTAAGTAAGCTCTGTAGCTTTAGTATTCCGTTTTTCAGTGGTCCCATGCCGTATGCAAATGAGCAGAAAAGAGTCAAATCTTCATCTGAAAAGAGTCAGGTTTTCATTCCTCCAGCGTCTCAGACTGGACTCCACCTCCTTCTTTTTGATTGACGGCTCCTTAGCCAGTCAGGGCCAGACAGGTGGCAACGGTGGGCGGGGTTAAGAAGCTGCATCCCAGAGGGAAAAATAATTACCATAAAAGGCGGGAAGAGTTTAAACGACGATATTTACAGACAGAGGAGGACTTCAGGAAAGAAGAGAACAGGAACGAATTCTGGACAGCTGCGGCCATTGAGGGGTCAGGCGAGTTTAACAGGTAAGATGTTGATGACAGGATCCCTTTAAGGCTATTCAATGCAGACTCTGCCTCAGGAGTCCACACCTTGTCTCTCCCGGATAAGGTTCGCCCATACAAGAGCCTTGCCGGTGAGGAGAGAAATGATGAAAGCGACGAAAATGTCCTAGCATACAGGCAGAAGTGGATCTGGCATTGATTAAGAAATCCACGACAGGTACTTGCTTCTCCATCATAGTGGTCAGGAAGTGGCAAAGAAACACGTGGGTCAATACTGCCAAGAGGTGTAGTCAGAGGATCAACATTGCCAGGAGATGTAGTAGGAGGAAAAGCAGCTTGTGCCTCCTGCCAACGTGCAAGAATGTACAAGGCCTGGAGGAGTTGGTCCTGTCGAGACCGGACGTCTAGCATATCCGCTCGCATCTCTTGAGACGTTGTCATAGTCTTGAATCGACTAGCGGGGTCCATGGCCTGGGCGTACTGTCACAAAGGGTCTGTGGACCCACTGCGCCGTACCGCCTTGGCAGTAAGGCAGCTGGCCAACAGGGAGCAGGTGAAAGTCTATAGTTCGTATAGGTACCTGTGGCAGCTCAGACAGCAGCAGGTCAGGCTCGACTTGGACTAGGCAGCAGATAGACGTCAGGCGAGGTGAAGTAGGTCAGACATGGAAACAGCACGACACGACTTTGGCACAGCACATTGCTCGACCAGTATGGTATGGAAATGCAAGGAACAAGAACAGGAACTGGAACTGGTACAGGAACAGGAACTGGAATAGGCACAGGAACAGGAAACACACTAGGAGGCCATCACATAGACAAACTAGGGAACACAACAACGCTCAGGCATAGAACTAGGGGGCTGGACCCCTCTTATAGTCCAGGGTACTCACGGGTCAAAGTTCATCAACAAGGTCCGGTGCGCATGCTGTCCCTTTAAGAGCGGGCACGAGCATGCGCACGCACCCTACGGGATCTGGCTGAGGTGAGTGGACGCGACGCTGGCGTTTCCTAAGGAGGAGGCTGGGTCCAGCGCTTGCCGACTCGTGGCTGCAGCTGTCAGGGGGGGAACGGAGCTGACAGCCCGCAGCCAAGGACATTACACTGAGCTTGGTTCTGGTGCTGTATTTATGTACTGTGCTTTGTTCTGGGTCTGTATTTATGTATTGAACTTGGTTATGGTGCTGTATATATGTACTGAGCTTGGTTGTGGTGTTGTATATATGTACTGAGCTTGGTTCTGGTGCTGTATTTCTGTACTGATCTTGGTTCTGGGGCTGTCTTTATGTACTAAGCTTTGTTCTGGTGTTCTATATATGTACTGAGCTTGGTTCTGGTGTTGTATATATGTATTGAGCTTGGTTCTGGTGTTCTATATATGTACTGAGCTTGGTTCTGGGTCTGTATTTATATACTGAGCTTGGTTCTGGGTTTGTACTTATGTACTGAGCTTGGTTCTGATGTTGTATATATGAACTGAGCTTTGTTCTGGTGTTATATATATATGTACTGAGCTTGGTTCTGGTGCTGTATTTATGTACTGATCTTGGTTCTGGGGCAGTATTTATGTACTGAGCATGGTTCTGGCGCTGTATATATGTATCGAGCTTGGTTCTGGTGTTGTATATATGTACTGAGCTTGGTTCTGGTGTTGTATATATGTACTGAGCTTGGTTCTGGGGCAGTATTTATGTGCTGAGCTTGGTTCTGGGGATGTATATATGTACTGAGTGTGGTTCTGGAGCTGTATATATGTATCGAGCTTTGTTCTGGTGTTGTATATATGTACTGAGCTTGGTTCTGGTGTTGTATATATGTACTGAGCTTTGTTCTGGTGTTGTATATATGTACTGAGCTTGGTTCTGGGTCTGTATTTATGTATTGTGCTTGGTTCTGGGTCTGTATTTATATAGCTTGGTTCTGATGTTGCATATATGCAATGAGCTTTGTTCTGGTGCTGTATATATGTACTGAGCTAGGTTCTGGGTCTGTATTTATGTACTGAACTTTGTTCTGGTGCTGTATTTATGTATTGAGCTTTGTTCTGGTGCTGTATATATGTACTGAGGTTGGTTATTGGACTGTATATATGTACTGAGTTTGGTTCTCATGTTGTATATATGTACTGAGCTTGGTTCTGGTGTTGTGTGTATATATATATATATATATATATATATACTGAGCTTTGTTTGGTGCTGTATTTATGTACTGAGCTTGGTTCTGGGGCTGTATTTATGCACTGAGCTTGGTTCTGGGGCTGTATATATAAACTGAGCTTGGTTCTGGTGTTGTATATATGTACTGAGCTTTGTTCTGGTGTTGTATATATGTACTGAGCTTGGTTCTGGTGTTGTATTAATGTACTGAGCTTGGTTCTGGAGCTGTATATATGTGTCAAGCTTGATTCTGGTGTTGTATATATGTACTGAGCTTGGTTTTGGTGTTCTATATATGTATTGAGCTTGGTTCTGGTGTTGTATATATGTACTGAGCTTGGTTCTGGTGTATATATGTACTGAGCTTTGTTCTGGTGTTGTATATATGTACTGAGCTTGTTTCTGGGTCTGTATTTATGTACTGAGCTTGGTTCTGGTTGTCACTAACAAATACACGGTAAACAGTGAGGTCCCTGTTCTTCCCAAACCTCTGTACGACCCGACCTAAACGACGGCGCACAACTGGGCAGCGTTCCCTATATTAGTACAAATGAAACTGACAAACGGAAGACAGAGACAGTACGAAATAAATAAAGCGTCACCTGGGAAGTACACAGAGGGAGAGGCAGGGAAATTGCGCCACGGACAAGTCCGGTCGCAAAAGGCGGAGTGAGGCAGGCAGGGTAAAACCGGGAGAGTGCAGAAAAACAAAAAGTCAGAAGGCAAACAAAAGTCAGGAGTCCAGCCGGGGTCAGTGGTCACAAAGGAGTCAAAATGCAATTTGCTCAGGGTAGTCTGAAAAAAGGGAAAGCACCAGGCTAGGCAACTCTAATTACAGGCAAAGGCCTACTACCCCAGACTTTGATTGGCCTGACGTTCCTGAGCTCCTATTGGCTGCAGACTGCCTCAGTCTGCCAGGCCGGGCGACGCCCGAGTGACTGACTCTCAACGTCTTGGAGACCGAGGGAGCCGAAGGAAGGGAGTATGTGACAGTACCCCCATTTTACGAGGGGCCACTGGACCCTCCACCCCCGAACCAGGTTTATTCGGAAATGTTTTATGAAAGTTTTTATAAGGGTCCGAGCGTGGATCTATCGGACTCGGACCCATGTCTTCTCCTCTGGACCATATCCTTTCCAATGGACCAGGTACTGGATAGACCCCTGAACCTTTCTACTGTCCAGCAACCTGGCCACCTCGAACTCTTGTCCCTCGGGTGTCAATACTGGGATGGGAGGATTCCCTATGGGAAGGATGGGGGGAACAAATCTCTTCAGAAGGGAGGAATGAAACACATCATGGATGCGGAAGGAGGGGGCAATTTTAAGAGGAAGGAGACCGGGTTGATCCTCTCCTTGACCTCAAAAGGACCGATGTCCCTCGGGGCGAACTTTCTGGAGGGTACCCTCAGGCGGAGGTTCTTGGAAGATAACCAAACCCGATCACCCACCAAGAAATCTGGATTGGCCGAACGCCTTTTATTGGCTTGAAGCCGCTGGCGGTCCTGGGCTGCCCTGAGATTACTCTGGACCTGGTCCCAGATGACCCTCAAGTTCCCAGTGAGAAGCTCCACTTTCGGGTTATCTGATACACATGGGGAAAATTAAGAAAACCGGGGATTAAAACCATAATTAGCAAAAAATGGAGAAACTCCTGACGATGTGCTGATGTGATTATTGAGGGCAAATTCCGCAAGCGCCAAAAACCTGAACCATCTATCCTGAGCATCAGCCACGAAGCATCTGAGATACTGTTCCAGAGACTGATTGGTCCTTTCAGTCTGGCCATCAGTTTCTGGATGGAAGGCTGATGAAAAGGACAAGTCTAGTCCTAATTGCTTGCAGAACGCCCTCCAAAACAATTATACAAATTGGACCCCCCCCCCCTGTCAGAGACGATGTTAACCGGTACACCGTGCAAACGTAAAATATGTTTAATAAAGAAGTTAACTAGCTCTTTAGCATTGGGCAATTTCTTCAGGGGAATGAAGTGGGCCATTTTACTAAACCGGTCTACCACTACCCAGATCACCGACCTGCCCTGGGACGAAGGGAGATCGGTGATAAAAATCCATGGCTAGATGGGTCCAGGGTCATTGGGGCACCAGCAAAGGACAAAGCAAGCCTGCAGGTCGGGATCTGGGAGTTTTAGACTGGGTGCAGGTCTCACATGAGACAACGTAGGCTCGGACATGTCGTAGCAGCTCTGGCCACCAGAAACCACAGGTGACAAGGTCCCTGGTACCAGAGATGCCTGGGTGACCTGACAGGACTGAGTCATGACACTTGTGGAGGAGCCTGAGCCTGGCTGGCCGTGACCTCTGTGGTCAGGTCAGAGTCTACGGTTGCCACTACCGCACCAAGAAGCAATACTCCTTCGGGTTTGGTCTCAGACGTAGGGGTGGCCAGAAAACTACGGGACAGAGCATCCACTTTAATATTCTTTGAACCAGGCCTGTAGGTATCAACAAAATTGAACCTGGTAAAAAATAGAGCCCATCTAGCCTGTCTAGGGTTGAGTCTCCTGACTGATTCTAAAAAGACCACATTTTTTAGGTTAGTGTGGACTGTGACCCGATGTCTTACCCCTTCGAGAAAATGGCGCCATTCCTCCAAAGCTCATTTGATGGCCAACAGTTCCCGATTACCTACATCGTAATTTTGCTCAGTGGGAGAGAACTTATGGGAAAAGAAGGCACAGGGTGGGAGGTGAGTGTGAGAAGTGGGACCCTGAGAAAATACTGCTCCCACACCCACCTCAGAAGCATCCACCTCCACAATAAAGGGTTGAGTTTGATCCGGTTGGATTAGTACCGAGGCGGAGGAAAAGCACCCCTTAAGGAGCTCAAAGGCTCGGACCGCCTCCAGATACCAGTGGAGGAGATCCACACCTTTGCGGGTGAGGTCAGTAAGAGGTTTGGCGATTACTGAAAATGTTTGGATAAAACGTCTGTAGTAATTTGCGAACCCTAAAAACCTTTGGAGGGCTTTCAGGGAAGCAGGCCGGACCCATTCAGATACTGCCTGGACCTTGGCAGGATCCATGCGGAAATCCTCAGGGGTAAGGATGTGTCCCAAGAAAGGCATCTCTTGAGTACCAAAAATACATTTTTCAAATTTAGCAAACAAATTATTCTCCCTGAGAATGTGGAGGACAGTCCTGATATGTTTGACGTGCGAGTCCTAGTCTTTGGAAAACACCAAAATGTCATCCAAGTATACCACCAAGAAGAGCCCCAGATAGTCTCTAAAAATATCATTTACGAAAGTCTGGAACACAGCTGGCGCATTACATAGACCGAAGGGCATCACCAGGTACTCAAAGTGCCCTTCGGGGGTGTTAAAGGAAGTCTTCCACTCATCCCCCTTACGAACTCTAATCAGGTTATAGGCCCCCCGCAGGTCAAACTTAGAGAACCATTGGGCCCCCTGAACCTGATTAAAGAGATCGGGGATGAGCGGAAGTGGGTGTTGGTTCTTTATGGTAATATTGTTAAGCTGACGGTAGTCGATACAGGGTCGGAGCCCCCCATCTTTTTTCCCCACAAAGAAGAAACCAGCACCTACAGGTGATGGGGAGGGGCGGATGTACCCCTTCGCCAGACTTTCCTGGATATACTCCCTCATCGCTTCACAATCAGGGCAAGATAGATTAAATATTCTACCTGGAGCTTGGCTCCAGGTACCAGGTCGATTGTGCAATCGTGTACTTGATGAGGAGGTAACTCTTCAGAGGCTTTTTTTTTAGAAAAGACGTCACTGAAGTCCTGAATAAATTCAGAAAGAGTGTTCCCCTCCTCAACGAGACTGACCCTTAAGGTGGACATACAAGATGGCAAACACTTCTTACCCCAAGCAATATTTTCCCCCGTCACCCAATCTAAGATGGGGTTATGCTTGCGCAACCAGGGGAGACCTAATAAAATCTTGGTGGGTAGCCCCTTAAGGACAAACATAGTACATTCTTCAAAGTGAGTTGAACCAATCTTTAAACAAAACACAGGGGTAGACTGTAAAACTTGCCCGCAAGCTAACGGGGAGGATTCTACCCCTACCAGGGGAATAGGAACAGACAAATCAATAAGGGGTAAACCAAATCGACAAAGCAACACTGTGGGAAATAAAATTGGCAACGGACCCTGAGTCCACAAACGCAGAACATATCCCAGTCTTGCCCAAAAATGACACCTGGGCTGGCAACAAGACCTTATTAAAACGAACGGGAAATACCTGCGTGCCTAAGTGACCTCCACGATGACCACTTAGGCGCGGAAGTTTTCCAGAGTCTTATTTTTACATTTGAGACAGGCGCCGAGTTGATGGTCTCCACAGTAGAAGCATAAGGCATTTTTGCGGCGGAACTCCCTGTGAACTTTCGGATCTCCTGTGATCCATATCTCCATCTGTTCCTCCGGGCAGTCAGCTGAAGAAGATGGCACTAGGACAGCTCGAGACCTAGGAGGAGCGACTAGAGTAGGAGGACAAGACCGTTCCTGCCGACGCTCCCGGATGCGTCGGTCGAGATGGACAGCGAGATTCATGAGCTGATCTAGGGTGTCAGGGGGTGTAACCTACTAACAGGTCTTTCAGGGACTTTCAGTCAGTCCTAGCCTGAAGTGGTACTTCAGGGCTGAGTCACCCCAGGTAGATTCCACTGACCACTTCTTAAACTCAGAGCAGTACTCCTCTACTGGCCTCTTACCCTGACAAAGTCCCCCTAACTGAGTTTCAGCGAACGCTGTCCTGTCGGGTTCGTCATAGAAATGTCCCGGGGCGGAAAATAAAGCGTCGACAGAGGAGCGTTGGGGACTAGTGGGAGATAAGGAAAATGCCCAATCCTGGGGGTCCCCCAGCAGACGGGATATGATGATCCCCACACATTGAGACTCAGAGCCAGAAGAATGGGGCCGTAACTGAAAATAAAGCATGCAGCTCTCACAAAAAGATGCAAAAAATTTTAGATCGCCAGAAAAACGATCAGGTAACTGGATGTAGGGTTCCAGCACAGGTGCGGGAGGGTAGGCAGCCACGGGTAACACAGGGGCAGCCACCTGCGGGGCATGCCCCTGCTGATACACTCTCTGGGCCAGATCCTGCACCAATTGGGTCAGACCCTGCATTTGCTCTGTTAACACTACCAACGGGTCCATGGCAAACAAAGCCAGACAATAGGGAAGAGCAGGTAAAGGGCCTGTAATTTTATCACAAACAAATACACGGTAAACAGTGAGGTCCCTTTTCTTCCCAAACCTCTGTCCCTAACTACTTGTACGACCCAACCTAAATGACGGCGCACAACTGGGAGGCGTTCCCTATACTAGTACAAGTGAAACTCACAAACGGATAAGACAGAGACAGTACGAAATAAATCACCTGGGAAGTACACAGAGGGAGAGGCAGGGAAATTGCGCCACAGACAAGTCCGGGCCCAAAAGGCGGAGTGAGGCAGGCAGGGTAAAACCGGGAGAGTGCAGAAAAACAAAAAGTCAGAAGGCAAAGAAAAGTCAGGAGTCCAGCCGGAGTCAGGGGTCACAAAGGAGTCAAAACGCAAGTTGCTCCGGGGAGTCTGAAAAAAGGGAAAGCACCAGGCTAGGTAACACTAATTACAAGCAAAGGCCTACTACCTCAGGCTGAACTAAATAAGGAGATGGCGGGAGCTCAGGAACATCAGCCAGGCTTTGATTGGCCTGACGTTCCTGAGCTCCTATTGGCTGCAGACTGCCTCAGTCTGTCAGGCCGGGCGACGCCCGAGCGAGTGACTCTCAACGTCCTGGAGAACGAGGGAGCCAAGTGAGTACGTGACACTGGTGTTGTATATATGTACTGAGCTTTGTTCTGGTGCTGTATTTATGTACCGAGCTTCGCTCTGGTGTTGTATATATGTACTGAGCTTGGTTCTGGTGTTGTATATATGTACCGAGCTTGGTTCTGGTGTTTTATATATGTACTAAGCTCGGTTCTGGTGCTGTATATATGTATTGAGCTTGGTTCTGGAGCCGTATATGTTAGAGCATGGTTTTGGAGTTGTAGTTATATAGAATATATTTATAATAACAAAATTGCAGGGCAGATGGAGTTGTTTTCAATTAATTGTATATTTAATGGGAACCTGTCCGGTAATTTTAACCCTTTGAACCGCCACCATGCAGTAATGCATGACCTGAAAATATTTCCAAACATTCCCCTGTATGTTTTTTTCAGATGCAGCAAAGTCTATAAAATCAACTTTTAAAATGACGCACGCTATAGGCTAATTACTCATTAAAGGGTCATGGGGCGGTGCCGCTATACTCAGTTCTGCCTCCAAACTCAACTTTCCATGTTTGGTTGACATCCCCCTGGCTGTTATACATCACCACCAGTCTCCTACAACTTTCTCGGATGCGCCATTGCCTTGTACTACTTGGGAATGCACCATGCAGCGAGGTGTACTCTGCCAGGCTGCACTGCGCATGCCAGTACAAGGCAACCGCGCATCTGCAAGAGTTGGAGGAGGGTGCTAGTGATGTAGAACAGCCAGGGGGATGTCAATCAAAATCTGGGGGGCGCCATTTCAATTTTCCCCTCAGGCAGCAGAAAAGCTAGAATCGGCCCTAACTCATGCCAAACTCATGCACGTGCGGGGGGGAATGGGGTAGAGCAGTCAGTAATGAATGCATCACAGGATGTGACCACTGTTTATGGCTCTCCCCCCCCCCCCCCCTGAGTGTAGGAGGCAAGACAAACAAAGGAAATCTTCTGCACCTCCCAGGTTGTAAACAAGAGAATGCAGCCAGCTGGAGCCGACCGTTTCCTCATTACAAGTGCAGTAGATCGCTGGTACAATGACTGCAATACTGCAGTATATTGTCATTTTTACAGGCTCCTTTAAAGGGGCTTTCCAGTTTATAAAAGCCATTTTTTTTTATACCATATTGGGTAATTTTGTGTTTATTGAGGGGTTCCTCTGTTCGGGATCCTTAAAGGGGTTGTCCACGACCAGACAACTGATGACCTATCCACAGGATATGTCACCAGTATATGATCGGTGCGGGTTGAGACCAGTACCCCGTACCGATCAGCTGCTCCGGCTGCCTCCGGGCGCCTGATGTTTTGAAAGGTATGCAGTAGTTAGAGCTGGAAGCAGATGGCTCCAAACACTGCATAGAGGCCGTTCTGCAGAACTGCAGTTCTGCACCTATTCACTAGAATGGACTTCCGGCGCCCGGAGGAAGCCGGAG
The DNA here is from genome assembly GCF_050947455.1 of Rhinoderma darwinii. Taxonomy (NCBI): domain Eukaryota; kingdom Metazoa; phylum Chordata; class Amphibia; order Anura; family Rhinodermatidae; genus Rhinoderma; species Rhinoderma darwinii. Next base: position 126,647,859 of record NC_134690.1, on the reverse strand, counting down.
CATCTGATCGATTATATCCTGATGACCTATCCTGGCCAGAGTAGAGAGGAGAGCGGTTACAAAGCATGTCTCCGGAGGACCTGTCTTGTCCTGCATTACATGGACAACACATCGATTTGAATGGGCACTGTGTAATGTTTCATTTCCTTTTGGTGGTGCTGCAGGGAAATTGAACACTCACTACCAGTTTTTCCCACAGATTACAGCTGATCGCTGGGGGTCCCAGCAGGGGGACACTTTGTGAGTCAAGCGACCCTTCTAGCAAGTAGGTATTGTCCAAAACGGACCCCTTGTTACTCCTTACCAACATTTGACGTAATGTACACCATGGTCGGCAAAGAGGGAATATGGAGCTGGCTTACGAGCTGAGCCCACTCTATAAGCTGCGGGTATCGATACCTCGCATGAAGGCCGGGATCGGAGATAACGCCGATCCCGGCCGTCTAACCACTTAACCTCTTTAACAGCCCCCTCTGTCACCCCATCAACCCCCCATGACACAATAGCACATGGGGACCTAATGAAGGCAGGACGGAATAGGAGGATGGAAAATGCACAATACACTGCAATACATAAGTTTTGAAGTATATTGTGCTAACCATCGCATGTACAAATCCCCTAGTGAAACAAAAAAAATAATACATTGAATAACATTTTTAACAGTATACAACAAAAATATTAAAAGTTAAAAAAAATCACCTTTTCCCATTTTTAACCCCTTAGCGACCAGCCTCTTTTCGGCCTTAATGACCAAGCAATTTTTTTTTACACATTTACATTGTAAATTTTACATTTTGGGGTACATTTAATTTATTGATTAACTTATATTAACTTGTTTTGCCACTCTTTTTTGCATCCTAAATAATATTATTTTTACCGTGTGGTATAAATAACACAATAAATATATTCAGAGGGTTTTTACGATTGCAACGATACCAAATTTCTATAGTTTTCTTATGTTTTACTACTTTTACACATTAAAAACGCTTTTTTTAAAAATTATTAATTTTTGTGTCTCCATATTTGAAGAGCCATAACTTTTTTTTTTCCGCTGATGCAGCTGTATGAGGGCTTTTTTTTTTGCGGGACTTCTTTGGTGGTCACTAACAGGTTAAAATAACATAATGTAAACAATAAGAAAATAAACATAAGCTGTATCGCTTCGTCTGTAGAAATCCAAACTATTTAAATGTAATGTTATTTATCTTGTACAGTGAATGCTGCAAATAATGAAAAATGCCAGAATTGCTACATTATGGTCACCTTGCCATCCCAAAAAAATGTCATAAAAAAATGATCAAAACATTGTATGGTACCAATAAAAACTACAGCTCGCCCAACAAAAACCAACCTCTCACACAGCTCCATCGGCGGAAAAAGAAATAGTTATGGGTCACAGAATATGGCGACACAAAGCTGTGTTTTTTTTAACAAATTGATTTTATTTTGTAAAAGTAGTAAAACAAAAAAAGTAATAAATTTGGTATTGTCATATTGACCCACACGATGAAGTTAACACGTCCCTTTTTTTTTCCATTCCACCCCACAAAATCATTTTGAAAAGTTTCTCAGTACATAATATGATACATTAAATGGTGCCATTAAACACTGAAACTTGTCCCGCAAAAAAATAGCCCTCATACAGCTATGTCGACCAGAAGATTGAAACGTTATGGCACTTGCAAGGTGAGTAGGAAAAAATGTAAATGTAAAAAATAAAAATGGCTGTGGCGGGAAGGGGTTAAAGGGTAACTAAACGTTCAACAAACTTCTGACATGTCATAGTGACATGTCAGAAGTTTTGATCAGTGAGGGTCCGAGCACTGAGACCCCCAACGATTTCTAGGGTGAGCACTGAGCCGCTTGGTTTCTGATCGGCTTTTCTTGGAAAGCCGATGTAATGGTATACGGACTCAATAGAAAGTCTATGAACCCGCACACAGATACATCGGCATTCTGAAAAAAGTAGATCAGAAAGTAAGCGGCTCAGCAGTCAATCGAGAGCTTCTGCCGCTTCCTTCTAGCAATCGGTGGAGGTCTCCGTGCTCAGACCCCCACCGATCAAAACTTCTGGCATGTCACTATGACATGTCAGAAGTTTGTTGGAGGTTTTAAAGGAGCCTTTAAAGGCTATGGACACCTTTATGTTTTTTTCCTCCTTTAATGAAAAGCATTTCTTTTGTGTTAAAAATAAAATTGGAATTTACTTTTATGATAAAAAAAAACAATGCACCGTTTCACTTTTACAACTTTTATGTATAACAGTACATAGAAGCTGCAGAACGACGCTGTCAGCCAAATCCGTCAGCGAGCTGCTCTGACAGCCCTGTGTAATCCACTTTGACTTGATCAGAAATGAGCACAGATGATTGCTCAGGAGCACACAGCAGCCACCGCAGGGTGAGCCGTAATACAAAGAAACTGCAGAAGTGAAGCTGTGCATTTTCTTTAAATAAAAGTAAATTACAAAAGTTATTTTTAATACAAAATAAATACATTTATTATTATTAATAATGATAATAATGATAATAATAATAATAATAATAATAATAATAATAATAATAAAAAGGGACACCAAAGGTGTCCGTTGCATGTTCTAATTTTTATCCACATTTAGGAGTCCATTAGATAGAACAATAATTCCATGTGTACAGAATGAATAAGGAATACTTCTGTTGAATGACTGGGGACAATAGTTTTATATTAACTCTTAATATGCTCTTTATATCATATACCATTTCTACTACAGTGCCTCTCTCACTGTTAAATACATGCAATTTAGATTAATATTTAGTAAAAAAAATCTTCTGTTCTGCAATTTTGACCATGCTCATTTAATATTCATATTTATATCTACATGAGAGTTAATCAGTCTGCTTGCTGAACAACTAGGGCACAAAATCCTACTCAACAAAGTAGCTGATTGTAATGGCAGGAAGGAGGTGAAGGGAAAGTGAGCCCTAATCTACCCACCGCCCTGTCCCTGCCTACTTGCAACGACCCGCCCTAGGCGACGAGGTACAACTGGGCGGCGGTCCCTACGCTGGCTAAGTGCACTGGAAGACAAACGGGGAACACGCAAGGGAAGGGGCAGTAGCCACGGAACGCCACGAGGAAACGGGGCGGCGAACGAACAGTCAGGACCAGGACGAAGTGAGTACACCCGAGCGGGCACGGAGACAGAAGCAAGCCAGGGCAAGCAAGCAGGTCAAGCAGAACTGCAGCAAGGCAGAAGCACGGCAGAAGCAGGCTGGAGCAAGCAGCAGTGGGGCCAGGAATCCAAAAGAATTACAAGCACTGAGGGAGAGCACAGGGCAGGTAATAAAGGGCAGGGGGCGGAGCTAACTCAGAGAGACCAGGCCACGATAGGCTCTCCCACTCCTGAGCCTGCCACCCTGGTTGGTGGGAGATGGTGTCAGTCGAACAGGTCTGGCCTCAGGTGTGGATTGATTAATCCCAGGAGTATAGCTAGATGAAGTACCTGGCAGATCCCTAACAGTACTCCCCCTTTTATGAGGGGCCACCGGACCCTTACTAAGGGGACCCGGTTTAGTGGGGAAGAGGAGGTGGAACCTCCTGATCAATACCCCAGCGTGAACATCATGGGCAGGTACCCAAGTCCTCTCCTCCGGCCCGTATCCTTTCCAATGGACCAGGTACTGGAGGGAGCCCTGGACCATCCTACTGTCCATAATCTTGGCCACCTCGAATTCCACCCCCTCAGGGGTGAGAACGGGAACAGGAGGTATCCTCGAGGGGGACCAGGACGGGGAGCAGCGTTTAAGGAGGGAGGCATGGAAGACGTCATGTATGCGAAAGGATGGGGGGAGCTCCAGACGGAAGGATACAGGGTTGAGGACTTCAATGATCTTATAAGGTCCAATGAATCGGGGAGCAAACTTCCTGGGCGGGACCTTAAGGCGCAAGTTCCTGGACGACAACCAGACCAAATCCCCGACGACAAACCGGGGGTTAGCAGAACGTCTACTATCCGCCTGAATCTTTTGTGCGCTCTGGGACGCCTCTAGGTTCTTCTGAACCTGGGCCCAGACAGTGCACAGTTCCCGATGAACCTCCTCTACCTCAGGATTATTGGAACAACCAGGGGAGACGGAGGAGAACCTTGGGTTAAACCCGAAATTACAGAAAAACGGGGAGACCCCTGACGAGTTACTGACCCGGTTATTCAGGGAAAATTCAGCAAGGGGAAGGAATGAGACCCAATCGAATTGACAGTCCGAGATGAAACACCTTAAATATTGTTCCAGGGATTGGTTGGTCCTTTCCGTTTGGCCATTAGTTTCGGGATGGAAGGCGGAGGAGAAGGACAGATCAATCTCCAACTTTTTACAAAAAGCTCTCCAAAATAAGGAAACAAATTGTACCCCTCTGTCAGAAACGATATTGACTGGGGCCCCATGGAGACGCAGGATGTGTTTCACGAACAAAGAAGCTAACGTCTTGGCGTTAGGTAGCTTCTTAAGGGGCACAAAGTGGCACATCTTGCTGAAGCGGTCGACTACCACCCACACCACCGACTTGCCCTGAGATGGAGGCAAATCGGTGATAAAATCCATGGAGATATGGGTCCAAGGTCTCTGGGGAATGGGCAAGGAACGTAGTAGGCCCGCAGGTCGGGACCTAGGGGTTTTGGACCTAGCGCAAACCTCACAAGCGGCGACGTAAGCCCTAACATCTTTAGGCAACCCAGGCCACCAATAGTTTCTGGTAATGAGGTGTTTGGTGCCCAAGATGCCAGGATGACCAGATAGAGCGGAGTCATGGTTTTCCCTGAGTACCCTCAGCCGGTATTGCAGGGGAACAAACAGTTTGTCCCCAGGGACGTTCCCGGGAGCTGCACCCTGATCAGCCGCGATATCAGAAGCTAAATCAGAATCCGTGGCAGAGACGATTATACCAGGGGGTAAAATACAAGCGGGATCCTTCTCGGAAGGAGGATTGGCCATGAAACTACGTGACAGAGCGTCAGCCTTAATATTCTTGGACCCAGCCCTATAGGTAACCAAGAAATTAAATCTGGTAAAGAATAGTGCCCACCGAGCTTGTCTAGGATTAAGCCTCCGGGCCGATTCTAGGAAAACCAGATTCTTGTGATCCGTAAGGACCGTTACCTGGTGTCTGGCCCCCTCCAGGAAGTGCCGCCACTCCTCAAACGCCCATTTAATGGCTAGAAGTTCGCGGTTGCCAATATCATAATTACTCTCCGTGGGCGAAAACTTCCTAGAGAAGTAAGCACAGGGGCGGAGATGGGTGAGGGAGCTGGTACCCTGGGACAAGACGGCCCCCACTCCCACCTCGGAAGCGTCAACCTCCACAATAAATGGCTCCTCTTGGTTGGGCTGAATCAGCACGGGGGCCGAGATAAAGCACTTCTTGAGAGTCTCAAAGGCCTGGACGGCCTCAGGGGGCCAATGGAGGACATCGGCACCCTTGCGGGTGAGGTCCGTAAGAGGCTTAGCGACGACCGAGAAGTTGGCAATAAATCTCCTGTAATAGTTGGCGAACCCTAAAAAACACTGTAACGCCTTAAGGGAGGCAGGTTGGACCCATTCCGCCACAGCTTGAACCTTGGCAGGGTCCATGCGGAATTCATGAGGAGTGAGGATTTGCCCTAAAAATGGTATCTCCTGTACCCCAAAGACACATTTTTCAGTCTTAGCAAACAGATTATTCTCCCGAAGGACCTGGAGCACCTTCCTGACATGCTCCACGTGGGAGGACCAGTCCTTGGAAAACACCAGTATGTCATCAAGGTACACAACAAGAAATATCCCCAGGTAATCTCTCAGGATTTCATTAATAAAATTCTGGAAGACAGCAGGGGCATTACACAACCCAAAGGGCATGACCAGGTATTCGAAATGACCCTCGGGTGTGTTGAACGCAGTTTTCCACTCATCCCCCTCTTTGATGCGGATAAGGTTATATGCCCCCCGTAGATCGAACTTAGAAAACCACTGGGCTCCCTGAACCTGATTAAAAAGATCCGGAATCAAAGGAAGTGGGTACTGGTTCCTTACGGTGACCTTATTCAGGTTACGATAATCAATGCACGGCCTAAGACCACCATCCTTCTTCCCCACGAAGAAGAAGCCAGCACCTACAGGAGAAGTCGAGGGGCGAATGAAACCCTTGGCCAGGCATTCTTGGATATATACCCTCATCGCTTCACGTTCAGGACATGAAAGATTAAATATCCTACCCTTAGGAAGCTTGGCACCAGGCACCAAATCGATGGCGCAATCGTAATCTCTATGGGGGGGCAACACCTCAGAGGCCTCCTTGGAAAACACATCGGCGAAGTCCTGAACAAACTCAGGAAGCGTGTTTACCTCCTCCCGGGGAGAAATAGAGTTAACAGAAAGACATGACATAAGACATTCATTACCCCATTTGGTGAGATCCCCAGTATTCCAATCAAACGTGGGATTATGCAACTGCAACCAGGGAAGACCTAATACCAGATCAGACGATAATCCCTGCATCACCAGTACAGAGCACTGCTCCAAATGCATGGAGCCAACCAGGAGTTCAAAAACAGGAGTATGCTGAGTAAAATAACCATTAGCAAGAGGAGTGGAGTCGATTCCTACTACAGGGACAGGATAAGGTAAATCAATACAAGGCATCTTTAGAGACATAGCAAATTCCACAGACATGATATTAGCAGATGAGCCAGAATCCACGAAAGCACTGCCCGTGGCAGACCGGCCAGCAAACGAGACCTGAAAGGGAAGCAAAATTTTATTGCGTTTCACATTAACGGGAAATACCTGTGCGCCCAAGTGACCTCCCCGATGATCACTTAGGCGCGGAAGTTTTCCGGCTTCTTATTCTTGCGCCTGGGACAGGTGTTCAGTAGATGCTTGTCGTCCCCACAGTAGAAGCAGAGACCATTCATTCTGCGAAACTCCCTACGTTGTCGAGGGGACATGGAGGCCCCGAGTTGCATAGGTACCTCCGAGTCCTCCGTGGAGGGGCGAGGAGACGGGACCTCGGGGGGAATCGCAGAAAAGTCAGAGGGGAGCACACTGAAGCGTTCAAGCTGACGTTCCCTGAGACGTCGGTCAAGTCGTACTGCTAGGGCCATAACCTGGTCAAGGGAGTCAGGCGAGGGGTAGCTAACCAGCAGATCCTTCAGGGCGTCAGATAATCCTAACCTAAACTGGCACCTTAGGGCCGGATCGTTCCACTGAGAAGCTACGCACCACTTCCTAAAATCAGAACAGTATTCCTCAACCGGTCTCCTACCCTGACGTAAGGTCACCAGCTGACTCTCGGCTAAAGCAGTCCTGTCAGTCTCGTCGTAAATGAGTCCGAGGGCAGAGAAAAAACGATCAACAGAGGAAAGTTCAGGGGCGTCAGGAGCCAAGGAGAAGGCCCACTCTTGGGGCCCTTCCTGGAGTCGGGATATGAGGATACCCACCCGCTGGTTCTCGGAACCTGAGGGGTGGGGCTTTAGGCGGAAATACAGTCTGCAACTCTCCCGGAAGGAGAGAAACGTCTTACGGTCCCCTGAAAACCGGTCAGGTAACTTGAGGTCGGGTTCTAGAGGTGAGGTGAGGGGTACTACTAAAGCAGCGTCACCCTGATTGACCCTTTGGGCCAGGGCCTGGACCTGTAGGGAGAGGCCCTGCATCTGCTGGGTCAGGGTCTCAAGGGGGTCCATGATAGCGTCAGCGTAGGAGAAAGGGTAGACTAGGTAAGGGCTTGTAATTATGTAATGGCAGGAAGGAGGTGAAGGGAAAGTGAGCCCTAATCTACCCACCGCCCTGTCCCTGCCTACTTGCAACGACCCGCCCTAGGCGACGAGGTACAACTGGGCGGCGGTCCCTACGCTGGCTAAGTGCACTGGAAGACAAACGGGGAACACGCAAGGGAAGGGGCAGTAGCCACGGAACGCCACGAGGAAACGGGGCGGCGAACGAACAGTCAGGACCAGGACGAAGTGAGTACACCCGAGCGGGCACGGAGACAGAAGCAAGCCAGGTCAAGCAGAACTGCAGCAAGGCAGAAGCACGGCAGAAGCAGGCTGGAGCAAGCAGCAGTGGGGCCAGGAATCCAAAAGAATTACAAGCACTGAGGGAGAGCACAGGGCAGGTAATAAAGGGCAGGGGGCGGAGCTAACTCCGAGAGACCAGGCCGCGATAGGCTCTCCCACTCCTGAGCCTGCCACCCTGGTTGGTGGGAGATGGTGTCAGTCGAACAGGTCTGGCCTCAGGTGTGGATTGATTAATCCCAGGAGTATAGCTAGATGAAGTACCTGGCAGATCCCTAACACTGATATTGAACTATTTTGCTTAGTCACAGGTATGGCCAAATATTGACAAAGGCTATGTACACTTTTAAATACAATTATTTTTTTTAAATAAATCAATGTTTTATTTCATTTTGACAGTAAATTGTAGCGAAAGGGGAAAGTGGAAAAGTGTGTGGAGGTATAATAATAGTAGATAAAATAAATGTATTAATTTTTGATAATTTGATTAAAAAAATCAACAGTCAGCATATATTGAACTTTTGCAGAGACCCCTATTGTTCTGCATTGTTGGGAAACAATTAACCCTAGTTACTGTTATATGCCCAACCTTGCTGTACTGTAGTCATCTATTGATGTTGGCCATACATGGGAAAAGTGCCTGTGGGGATGGATTGTCAGAATGACACTCCTGGGTTGAGACAGAAACTTCTGTGTCAACATCTGATTGCACTCAGGTTGCTGTATATGTCGTGCCATTGTCAATATTGTGGTCACAAGATGAGACTGGGTTGTATATGTCAAGGCAGTATAGCACAAAGGGTGGTGGTGATAAAACCTGGCATCAACAATTTGAAAATGATACTCTTATTTCCCCCTGACATTGTATGAATGAGACAAGGCAAATTAAGTGGTAGTACTGTCAATGAGCCGATCTCCCTGTAATGTATGCTGCCAATAGCGCTCTGGTTGTGTACTGGAGCGCTGAGAAACCACTGATAACCAGCACTAAGATTCCTCCGCTAGTGTGCTAAACGGAGGAAGCGTGAAAGCGATGGCAAAGGCAGACTGGGTGGGCGCTGAGGGAAGCAAGGAGTGCTGCTGCCCTGCCCTCCAGTGACTCTGCTCGCGAGCAAAGCGGAAGCGGCCAGGCGGCTTGTGTGAGGCCGGGCCGCAACTTCAATTGAGATAGACTACTGGTAGTGTTTAAGCTAGATTGTAGGGCTGATAGCTGATGTGGTTTATTAAAAACTGTGACGCTCGGGCATCATAAAAACATCATCGCACTGAAGATGCTGCCTGTAGAGAACACGGACAGACAGCAGCTTTAGACCTCCCTAACCTCCCTCATCCAGTGGCTCACCATGAGAAGCCTATGCTGCGCCTGCAGTGCTGGCTGCTACTTCTGGCTCCTGCAGCAGGACAGCTCTAAGATCTCCAGCTGCTGCGGCCCACTTGGACTCATTCTGACACTTGGCACTCATGAGAAGAGGTGGCGGGATCTCTGGTCACTCAGGGCCCGTATAGTTTACATTGGATAAAGGAACGAGCCCAGCAATGTATTGGGGACGATTCCTTTCTCCAGAGTAACATTATATGGGCTCCATTACAGCAGTTCATCAGATGGCGGTAGTTCAGCAGGTGGCGGCAGATGGGCCCCAGATGGCAGTACCAATCATACAGCCCTGTTGGCAGCCTTGACCAATGCTTTACCACTGATATGCTGTTGCACCATTGTACTATATCAGTTGTAAAGCCTTGCTATTCAGTGGTTTAACAAACCAGAGGATGTTATTTCTGCATAGCAGAAGGAGCCTATGTAAGGACACAGGTTAAATGATGTGCAGACAACATCAGGAATAAACCACGCCAGGAACACATTATTGGTGGTCGGGGGTGAACAGGAAGACACAGGACTAATGGCAGAACAGTTCCTCATTAAAAACATAGGCATCCCCACCTGACTTTCTACACCTGACCCCTGTCCAACCTGGTGAAATGGCAGCCAGTCGCCGCATCTCGGTGGAGAATCAATGGAGAGGTGGCCACACGCTAAATCCATCAATTCCTATGGGAACTATGGAAACAGCCAAGCCTGCTTCCTCGGCCACCTCTCCATTGTTTCTCCGGTTGGAAGTGGCGCCCGCCTCAGTAGGCGGGACGTGGGTCAGGAGACGCCCGTTCTGGAGATAGGTGCAGGTCCCAGAGCTTGGACCCTCATTTATCAGACATTTATGGCATATCCATAGGATATGCCATAAATGTCTTAGATGGGAACAACTCTTTTTTCCATACATCAGACCTGAGCTGTGTGATTGGCAGCTATCAGTCATCATCCAGGAGGGCTGAGGACACATTCTTAAACAGACTTCTGAATGGAATTTGGCAAATGTATTAGGAGAGATAAAGACAAAGATATCCCCAACCAAATAACTTACAAAGCTGTCATATAACTTTTCGAAAGTAGAATCATAGCTGCTATTTGTAGTATTTGTTTTTACAAGCACGTGCCCGGAGCTTCTCTTTAACAATGCTGATGATTTCTCAGTACATAAAATGAGAAAGCACACAGTAGCAGCAGCAGTAGAATTAGTAGTAGTATTTTGTTATCTACAGACTGTTCTCACTGTCCATTTCCATTTTCCCATTTTCTAGACCTATTTTTAACCAATAGGCCGGACAGGATATCAAAAGTACAGGTTGGGGGGGTCACCTAGTTTATAGTGACCACAACATAATACGTTTTCATGTATCCTTTAATAAGATGTTTGGTAGAGTACATACAAAATCACTAAACTTCTGAAAGGCCAATTTTCATGGGCTAAGCGATGACCTTAAGGGCATAAACTGGGACAATGTCCTCAAAAATAAAAAAACACAAACTAAATGGAACATTTTTAACCCCTTCCCTCTTTAGCCACTTTTGACCTTCCTGACAGAGCCTCATTTTTCAAATCTGACATGTTTCACTTTATGTGGTAATAACATCGGAATGCTTTTACCTATCCAATCGATTCTGAGATCGTTTTCTCGTGACACATTGGACTTTATGTTACTGGCAAAATTTGCTCGATACGTTCAGTATTTAATTGTGAAAAACACCAAAATTTAGCGAAAAATTGCAAAAATTAGCATTTTTCTCAACTTAAATGTATCTGCTTGTAAGACAGGCAGTTATTACACACAAAATTGTTGCTAATTAACATCCCCTATATGTCTACATTAGATTGGCATTGTTTTTTGAACATACTTTTATTTTTCTAGGACGTTACAAGGCTTAGAACATTAGCAGCAATTTCTCACATTTTCAAGAAAATTTCAAAAGGCTATTTTTACAGGGGTCAGTTCAGTTGTGAAGGGGCTTTGAGGGCCTTATATATTAGAAACCCCCAAAAAGTCACCCCATTTTAAAAACTTCACCCCTCAAAGTATTCAAAACAGCATTTAGAAAATGTCTTAACACTTTAGACTTTTCACAGGAATTAAAGCAATGTAGAGGTGAAATTTACAAATTTCATATTTTTTTGCAAAAATTTATTTTGAATCCAATTTTCTTTATAACACAGAAAGTTTTACCAGAGAAATGCAACTCAATATTTATTGCCCAGGTTCTGCAGTTTTAGGAAATATCCCACATGTGGCCGTAGCGTGAACGCCATTTGGCTTTTGTAGAGTGGATTTTGCTTGGTAGTAGTTTTGTATTGCTGGTGTTTCCGTTTATAATGTGGGGGTACATGTAAGCTGAGCAGAGTATATCAGGGGCATAGTCAGGTGGTATAATAATGGGGTAAAAAAAAACAATAAAATGATCCATACATGTGTGTTACGCTGTGAAGCAATCCTTTCTGCACAGGCCAGTGTCGCACTGATATATGGCGTCCTTTCTTATCCCCCTTTTGGTCCACACTCCGCACCTTTGCAGTTTGGGGAATTTTGCTGGGAAAGTGTTGTCTTGGTATAATACGGGCACCGTTGCTTCCAGCGGATATGTTTGGGCCCTCCCTTTCCTGGTTCCCTAATTTTAGGTCCTTGATAATTTGCCTCTTCCCCCTCGGGCCGGCACAACTGCATATTTTTTATTTCCTGACTTATTGGAGCCATAACTAATTTTATTTTTTCATAGACGTAGTGGTATGAGGGCTTTTTTTTGCAGGACAAGCTGTAGTTATTATTGGTACCATTTTGGGGTACATGCGACTTTTTGATCACCTTTTATCCTATTTTTTGGGAGGCCAGGTAAACAAAAAAACGCAATTCTGGCATAGTTTTATTTAGATTTTTTTATACAGCGTTCACCATGCGTTATAAACTACATGTTCACGTTATTCTGCGGGTCAGTACGATTCCGGCGATACCTAATTTATAGCACTTTTTTATGTTTTACAACTTTTTGCACAATAAAACTACTTTTGTGAAAATAATGTATTTTTTCTGTCGCCAAGTTGTGAGAACCATAACATTTTAATTTTTTTGTCGACGCAGCTGTATGAGGGTTTGTTTTTTGCGAGACGAGCTATAGTTTTTATAAGTACTATTTTTGGAATACGTGCGACTTTTTGATCACTTTTTATTCCTATATTTATAGGGCAAAGTGACCAAAAAACAGAATCTCTGGTATAGTTTTTTACGTGTTGTTTTTTTTTTATGCTGTTCACCGCGTGCAATAAATATAATATTTTGATTCCTCAGGTCGTTACGGTCACGGCGATACACAAATACGTATAGGTTTATTATTTTTTTCAATAATAAAGGACTTGATAAGCGTAAAAGGGCGATTGTGTTTTATTTTATTACTTGAAACTTTTATTGTTTTCAAACTTTTATTTTTTTCACTTTTTTTTTTACACTTTTTTTTACACTTTTTCTCAAGTCCCACTAGGGGACTTGAAGGTCCAGCTGTCAGATTATTATTAAGGTTATTTTTTTCTAATACATTGCACTATCTACGTAGTGCAATGTATTAGATTTGTCAGTTATTCACTGACAGCAAGCCGATTAGGCTTCGCCTCCCGGTGGGGCCTAATCGGCTTCCGTAATGGCAGAGCAGGAGGCCATTGTGTCTCCTGTTGCCATAGCAGCAGTCGCCAGTCCTGATTTCCTGTCAGGGCTGGCGATCTGCTAGTAACCGCTACGATGCAGCAATCGCTTTCGATTGCTGCATCGAAGGGGATAATGGCAGGGATCGGAGCTAGCTCCGGTTCCTGCCACTACAGGTGGATGTCAGCTGTTTTTACAGCTGACTTCCACTGCTGATGACGCCGGATCAGCTCATGAGCCGGCGCCATCTTGCCGGCGGCTACGAAAGGCAATCAGGCTCCGCCGCCGGGCGGATCTTGACCGGTTTCCATGCTAGGCAGACCGGGAGGCCAGTATTAGGCCTCCGGTTGCCATTGCAGCCACCGGAACCCCGGCAATTTCGTTGCTGGGGTTCCGATGAGCTGCAAACACCTTAAGTGCAGCGATTGCGTTTGAGCACTGCACTTAAGGGGTTAATGGCGGGGATCGAAGCTAATTTCGGTCCCCGCCGTTACAGTTGGATGTCAGCTGTAAGATACAGCTGAGATCCGGTGATGATGGCACCGGCTCAGCTTCTGAGCCGGTGCCAAACATTTGGCGTATGGGTACGGCAATTTGCGGGAAGTCCATTCTTTCCATGGCGTACCCATACGGCAAATGTCGGGAAGGGGTTAAAAGTCTCTTCAATACGTCCTGTGAAAAATATATACTGTACCTTATGGGAATAAACCAGCTAGAAACAGGTTGAAACTGATGTGGTTAAATAAAACAGTTCGGGGGGCAATAAATGATAAAAAGAAAACGTTCAAACTATTAAAGCAGAACAGTAGTGACGTGGCATTAAATAATTAGAAAGAACAAAATAAGTTGTGTAAAAGACAAATAAAGGAAGCAAAGATTGAAACAGAGAGACTCGTTGTCAAAGAAAGTAGAAAAAAAACTAAAATATTTTTTAAATACATAAATAATAAGAAACTGAAAGTGTCGGCCGTCCCAAAAATAATCTGGGTATAAGGCTATGTTCACACGGGGTCTTTTGCCGAGTTTATTGACGCGGAAACCGCGTCGCAAAACTCGGCAGAAACGGCCCGAGAACGCCTCCCATTGATTTCAATGGGAGGCGTCGGCGTCTTTTTCCCGCGAGCAGTAAAACTGCCTCGCGGGAAAAAGAAGCGACATGCCCTATCTTCGGGCGCTTCCGCGTCCGACCTCCCATTGACTTCAATGGGAGGCAGGAGAAACCGTGTTTTATGCCCGCGGCGCTCAATGGCCGCGGGCGAAAAACGGCGCGATAATTGCTATTCACACGGAGTGTTTTGGGGGAGGAATATCTGCCTCAAAATTCCGTTTGGAGCTTTGAGGCAGATATTCCTCCCCCAAAATACTCCGTGTGAACATAGCCTAATGGTGGAGGAGGATGAAAAAAAGTTTAATCTATTAAACGCCTTTTTCTCTACTGTATATACACATAAAAATCCAATGCCAGACAACATGATTAGGGATAAAGTACATTTTCCATTAAATGTCACCTGCTTAACCCAGCAAAAAGTGCAGCGCCACCAAATCACCGGGTCAGGATGGTATACACGGCTGCATTTCTCAGGAATTAAGTACCGTGATAGACAGACCCTTATTTCTGATATTTAAGGATTTTATCATGACTTGGTCTGTTCCACAGGGCTGGCACATAGCAAATGTGGTGCCAATAATCATAAAGGTGTCAAAAAGTGAGTCCGGAAATTATAGGCCTGTAAGTTTAACCTCCATTGTGGGTAAAATATTTGTGTGGTTTCTAAGAGATGCTATTCTCGAGTATCTCAATGAATCTAACCTTAATACGCCGCATCAGCATGGGTTTATGAGGGATCAATCCTGTAAATCCAAACTGATCAGCTTTCTATGAGGAGGTAAGTTCTAGACTGGACCTGGGTAAGGTTGTGGTTGTGGTGTATCTAGAGTTTTCAAAGACGTTTCATACTGTGCCGCATAAAAGGTTGGTTATAGTAAAGTGTACCTGTAAAGTTTTTAAACATTTCATTGCTGTTTTCTAATTGAAAATATAAGCATATTCATAATGTATAGTTATTACTGATATCCTATGGTTTTCATCCTGTTGTCCCGTCTTCACTCCTATCTCCTTCTGGTTTGCCTGCTGTTACTTGAGCTTGGCACACTTGTTGTCAAGAGGAATCCGTATCCAGCTCTAACAGACACCGGATACGGATTCTAGGGAGAACAGATGCATCTTGGGAGCAACGCAGAAAGCGTGCGTGCTTGCGATGCTGGATTCTGTTAGTATAGAATAGCTGGCGCTGCTAGCCACTGAGAGACAGATACAGAAATAGGACCTTCTGAATGCTGATTGGAAGCCCTGTCGAGTACGTTCATGAGGAGTCGCGCTCGGCAGCATGGGCACAAGGGCAAATGTGCTGGGCACAGTTCCCTTAGTTCTTGTCAGGGCCTGGAAATGACCGCCCATTTGCACAGCCAACCATAGCTGAATGAATATCTATGGCTGAAAAAAGACCATGGGGGATAACTACAGACAGGAGTAAGGTAGAAACACAATTTATATAGTGTTTTAATCGTATTTCCAAGTAGGATTAAGCAATGTATTTTATTATTTTTGGGCCAAACTTTGGTGATACACTTTAAATGAAAATGCTGGAACTGGGGGAAAATATGTGTAAATGGGTTAACAACTGGCTCAGTGATAGAAAACAGAGGGTGGTTATTAATGGTACATCCTCAGAGTGGGTCACAGTTACCAGTGGGGCTCCACGGGGGTCAATATTGGGCCCGCTTTTTTTCTATATATATATATATATATATATATGTTTATTAATATTATTAATGTAATAATCTTAATTTTACATTAAAGAGTTACTAAAGTTTTAGAAAACTTCTGACACGTCATAGTGACATGTCAGAAGTTTCGATCGTTGGGGGTCCGTGCACTAAGCCGCTTAGTTTCTGAATGGCTTTTCTCTGAAAGCCGATGTAAAGGTGTACGGACTCAAAACACCGTACACCTTTACATCAGCTTTCCAAGAAAAGCCGATCAAAAACGAAGCTGCTCAGGGCTCACCTCAGCACTCCTGCTCTTTCGTTTTAGCGATCGGTGTGGGTCTCAGTGCTCGGACCCCAGCGATCAAAACTTCTGACATGTCACTATGACATGTCAGTAATTTTCGGAAACTTTAGTTACCCTTTAATATTGTTCTTAATGTTAGCTGCGTATAAAATTGTATTTACTAAAATCCAGGCATGTGTTCAGTAGAAGTTTGGGTAAAGCATATATTGTCAGATTACATATTGATACTTATGATTTGAGGCCCTCTGGTGGTAACTCTGGAGCATAACACAATATGCATAATAAGTATTATAGAATTACACATACAGGAGAAACCATAATGTCAGCAATAACCATCAATAAAAATGTTCATTTGTACTTACAGGAGTGCTGCCATCTGAAAATGTATTCATGCTGATAGAGCTACTCATTTTGTCTGAGGACATAGAAGACGGGGATGGACTGCGCTTTTCCATACAGTTTGTATTCCCGGAATCCTGACGCTGAAGGTAATCTCTCCATGCCCGTTGTATGCTAAATAAATTATATGTGCATGAGTTAATAATTCAAATAATAATAATGTAAATATACATGTCAACATGTCAAACACAAATTACTTAATTATCAAAAAGTTGAAAAATGTATAGACTTCGTTAAAGTGTAAATACTTTCCCTTCAAAGCTCAGCCATTAGTGCTGCAGACCTACAGGAAGTTGCAATCATTGTCTGTCATGTTACTGATACTGTGGAGCTGCACCCAGGTCATGGTCACTATCTCTACATAGACACACACATAACATGCAATTCCCTGTGTTTGGATAAGTGATTCATGTGATTTTAGCTATATCTCTCTATCTACTCTTGTAGCTGACAACAGCAGGCAGGAAGTAAAGGACTCCAGTAATTCAAATTTCCTTCTTTCTCTGCATACTGAAATAAATGAATTGTGTAGTCACGTGAATGAAGCTAATAAACTGCATAGAGGGCTCAATTCTTTATTCTGGATTAGAAACTTGAATTTACATACAGAGATTCATATGCCAACAGGTTTCTAGTGGATTACCGGAGACACACTTTAAAAGGAATGTCTCATATATGTAAAAATAACGAGTTTCTTCTTTTTGTTTTCAAATGTTATAGCTATTTATTTTTCATTTTTAAAATCTTCCCTGGGGCAGCCGTACTGGGTATACACATAGACCCTTATTCACTAAGACTGGATTTGGTTTTACACCAATCTAAGTAAAGGAAGCAGATGAGGTGATCTGCACTAAATGTATTTAAAGGCGCAAGCCTCTCAATAAATTTAGTGCATTTTTAAGTTTGTCAGTGAGGAAATTAAATCTACGCCTGTTATGAACAGGAATATATTTGAATTTCACATAATAAATGTGGCCTAAACTACCTGTCCTTTGGAGAACATGCCCACATGCTATTACTTGTACAATGGATGTATATGCTTGCATATATGCAGGCAGGGGGCCCTAAGGATGCAGTGGTCATGTAATATATCACTTGACCATCGAGTCCATCAATGCGCCACTATTGTTTACAGGTCTCCTGTCCCACAGTTCAAGTTACAGATTAGATGGGGGATACACTTTTTCTGAAAACATCCTATGGGTACGTTATGTAACTTTTTATGTTAGGGCATGTAAAGGATGGTTTATTTGCTTATATTCTCTGTATGAAATGAATTATCAAGCAGGATGCCAAATTACTAAGATATGTATTCTCCATTTTGTAATGAACTTTCCTCTATATAATTCAAAGAAATGTCAATGTCTTATCATAATATGGCCTTCATACCCCATTGTAGCGGGTTAGCTGAACGCCCAGACATAAAGTGCAACTATTTCTCATTATCGCAACAAAATTCCCCCATGAGAACAAACCACTAACAACTGCCCATTATATGCTTGTCTCCAGGTGTTACCTGATGTCAGCATTTTAATGAAGAATTAGAATTATGTATTTTAAATATTATTATGGTCTGCTATTGGCTGAATAAGAGTTATTGTCACATTGCCTCTGATTGGTTAACCTCAAGTCTACACCCCATTTGAATGATATTATTATAATTGAGTTTGGCAATAAACCCCCAGAGGAGTATTTTGAGCATACCAGCAGCGTCTGTGTGTTATTTCTCCTCTCTCGATATATATCAGTATGAAATATCCTGATTAGGATGCTGGATAAAGTGCCTGATATGAGTGTCTGTTGGAACACTCGTCTAAATTTCAGTCTAATATATTTTGAGCCATTGACTTCCACGACAGTAATGGTGCCGTAAAAACCCGGGAGATTTCACGTCTGCTAGCTATCACTAGAGAGGTCTGGCGCTTTACATCTGTGAATTACAGAAAACCGCGGTAGGTAAGGAGCTTATTCTGACACCATTCACACATGTATTGCATAAGCCTCGGAATTTAGCTGTCATGACGTCACATCTTCTGGACGGGGCACTTTATCCAGCAGTGGTATGACAGATGGATCCAAAAAGGTATGTTGAAACTTTTTGTGTGATGAAAGATTGCAGGTGCGTACGTGATCTTGAACTGTTGATATGAAAGACATGAGAGAATCTTGCAGCAATTACATTGTTAACCAGAAAAAATTGTGAGAAGTGTAAGACCTCCCCCTTTGGAATGAGGTGATGTAGCGCATGGTGGAGAGAAGTTGTAACTCACATGTGACATTTTTGAAATGAAAGGATTGTAGTTTGGACAATGAGGAATAAAAACCAACTTGTGCTGCTCTGTTGTAGCGTGTAATTTGTTATTTAGTTGTGTAAAATCGTTGAGGATTAATAGTTGTTCTGTCACCCTTTTGCTCTGGGATTATAGTTGGGAGGTACTGACTATTTGTAGGTGACAGAAAAGTTGGATATTTGTGAGTAATATCAGTAGTACCACAAGGGCTTCAATGATTAAGTCCTGATAATGGAGAATCCAGTGCAACAGGGAAAACTTTGAATGTTGTTTTGAATAATCATTGATACACTTTTAGCATACACTGCCAGCTTGTAATACTGTGTGTAAGGGTCCTTCTATATGAACCAAAAGATATACCCTGGCAGTAAGGGGTTTGTAGATGTTTGAAATGAATGTGACCAACTCCTGTTTGATTCAATGGAGGTTCATGAATGTCGATTGTGTTGAAGAATTTGCTCTTGCAATTGTTGATTGGCAGCATGTTGTCTGTTTTTGATGTTCAATACAGTGAGGGTTCAGAGAAAAGGAGACCCTACTGCTAGAATGTCTGGAGGAACGACTTTTGAAATCGTATTGGTAAGACAGTCTAGGAGATAGACTGGTCTGAGATATCTGTCGGCAAACGTGGCCAGTTTGCCTGGAGGTGGGGGATTTACCGCAGATCACCCTACTGCTCTCCGACCATGGGGTCAGGAGAAAGTGAGACAAAAATCAGGGACAGCCTTGGGGCACGGGAACCCGGCCATTATTATAGCAGAATGAGCAAAAGGAGCTGGGGCTTTAATTGTAAAGTATGTTAAAGGGTGATTATGGGAGTTGGATCTTGTGATGTTGGAAGAATGTGAAGGCAAAATAACACACTGTAAAAAAAAATTGTTACAGAGGCTGGCAGCAGTAAGATGGTTGGTTGCATGTGATAAATAGAATGGTTTGTGGAAAGTTTAAAAAGGGAGTTAAACTCTGTTAACTGGGCATAAGTTAAAATGACAAAGTAAGTGATTACAGGTGGTTACAAGTAAGTTGATGTGAGAAAGAACAATTTGAATACAGGTGTAAATTTTGATAGGAAGAGTGAAGAAAACGGAGCAGCCAGGTACATTGCAGTGACTAATGTGGATCAGAACGGGGAAAGTGTAATGTGAACGGGTGTGATGTGACATCTGTGTGATGTGTGAGACATATATGTAATGTAACATGTGTGAAGTTTGAAACTAGTGGCCACAATAAAGAAGTGCTGTTTAATGTATAGAAAAGATTTAAAGAATTCTACCTACTGTATTACTTTAGTATCATAGATCAGCAACGCAGCATTATCACTGAAAATGGTTTAACACATCTTCTATGCCCCCTTTTTATTACCTAATTGACTTATGATTTTTAACTGAGTTCAGTGGCCCGGCGTGGACGGCATGATGCAGTGACGTCATCGTGCCGGGCAGTTGACGTCATCAGTGTGCTCCCGATCTCTGGTACGACTCAGGCCTAAACCTAGAGCAAACGGCGAAGCAGGGAGCCAATGGGCAGGGGTTGGCTGGCAAATTTTAGTCCAAGAGTAGCGGCCCATTCTGGGGGCACTGGGCAATTGGCGAGTTTGCCCCCCTAACACCGCTACGGAAGAACTCTGCTACCTGTCAATGGAAAAATCATCAGCCAGGAGGAAAAACGTTTCTTGATGGTGGAGTACAAGAAAGCCTTACCTGGGAATTAGACTTTCTTGTACTCCGCCATGGGGAAACATTTTTCCCTCTGGCGGATGACTTTTCAGTTGACAGGAATCAGAGTTACATGAAGGGGAATTATTTTTCCTTGGCCTCTAGTTTCTATTGTGGCAAAAAAAATAAAAATTTCATTTTTATACTGCTTACTTGTTTTTGGTAGGTTCCGCTGGACCATTTGACTACGTCGTAGATTTATTGGACTACTTCGATGATCTACTTTTTTTTTTTTTTTTTAAATGGTGAAAGAGGGTTGCATGGAGGAGTTTTGATCTCAATAATGTTATTTTTTCTTATGTCTATTTTTTTAAATACTTTATTATGGCCTTAGTAATGGCTGCTGTCTGATTGACAGTGTTTAATTACTAAGGCTGGGGCTTAGCATTAGCCAGTAAGAAGGCTATCACTGACCCCTATTATTGCCCCGGTTCCCACTGCCGCCAGAGATACCGGGAAGAGCCGAGTATTATCCAGTACCCGACCATCTGAAACGACGGTTAGGCAGCGGGGCGACCGCAGGCCGGTATTATCAGGCTGGGAAGGGCCAAAAACCGTGGCCCTTCCCACCCTGGTAATGCTAGGCTGCTGCTGCTTTATTGTATCTGGCTAGTTATTGAAAATAGGGGGAACCCCACGTTATTTTTTAAAAATAAATAATTGAAAAAAAATTACGTGAGATCCCCTCCATATTTCATAACCAGCCAGATACAATAAAGCAGCAGCAGCCTAGCATTACCAGGGTGGGAAGGGCCACGGTTTTTGGCCCTTCCTAGCCTGATAGTACCAACCTGCGGCCACCCCAGTAGCCTTCACTTCGGATGGTCGGGTACTGGATCGTACCCAGCTCTTCCCGATACTCCTGGTGGCGGTGGGTACAGGGGCAATAATAGGGGGTTAGTGCTAGCCTTTTAACTGGCAAACACTAAGCCCCTTCTTAGTAATGGACGCTCTCAATCAGACAGCTGCCATTACGAAGGTGGTAATGAAGTATTTAAAAAAAAGAGACATAAAAAATTTATTTTATTAGAAATAACTCTTCCACACACTCCACTTTAACCACTTTATTAAAAACCAAAGAAAAAAGACTTAAATCAGCGAAGTAGTCCAACGAATCTAGTCCAAATGGTCCAGCGGAACCTGCAAAACAAAAATTATCAGTATGAAAAATAAAAATGAAGATGGCTGCCCCCACAAAAGTACAAACATATGAATAAATATTACTTTAGGGAACATATTAAAATAATTAGAAAAAATAGGCCCATAAAGTAAAACATATAAAATAACAAAAAATGAAAAAATGCTAACACCTTTCCTTTAGGACCCATGCACACGACAGTAAAACGCCCGTAATTACGGGCCATAATTACGAGCACATAGACTTCTATTGGCCACGGGTACATTCCCGTTTGCTTACGGGAAGGTGCCTGGGCCGTTGAAAAATATAGATCATGTCCTATTTCAGGCCATAATTACGGCACATGCTGGCCCATAGAAGTCTATGGGGCTCCCGTAATTACGGGTGGCTACGTGTGTGTACCCGTAATTACGGGAGCGTTGCTAGGCGATGTCATGGGTTAGTCACTGTCCAGGGTGCTGAAAGAGTTAAACGATCAGTGCAGGATAGAGAGAAGGGGCTGCACTGATCGGCAGTAAGGGTATGTTCACACGACCTATTTTTGTCCGTTTTTGGGCCGTAAACGCCTGAAAAATGGCCGAAAAATCGGAAGCAGAACGCCTCCAAACATCTGCCCATTGATTTAGATGGGAAAGTAGCGTTCTGTTCCGACGGAGCGTTTTTCACGACTTTCTTTTACACGTAAAAAAACGGCCACGAAAAAGAAGTGCAGGACACTTCTTGGGACGTATTTGGAGCCGTTTTCCATAGACTCTATTGAAAAAAGGTCCAAAAACGGCCGTAAGAAACGCAGCGAAAATCGCGAGTGGCACAAAAAACGTTCCGTATTTTGAGCCGTTTTTGACTCTGCGTGTGAACATACCCTAACTCTTTCAGCAGCCTGGACAGTGACTACCGCTGGACAGTGAGTAAAAACCCGCAACAAAAAAAAGTTCATACTTACCCAGAACTCCCTGCTTCTTCCTCCAGTCTGGCCTCCTGGGATAACGTTTCATCCCATGTGACCGCTGCAGCCAATCACAGGCTGCAGCGGTCACATGGACTGCCGTGTCATCCAGGGAGGTCGGACTGGATGTTAAAAGACATCTTGGATGTCACCAAGACAACGGCCGGGGTACGTATGAACTTTTTCTTTCTATCGCTGCGTACTGCTGCAGAAACTATTCCCAAAAGGGCTGCCCCTTCTCTCTATCCAGCACTGATAGAGAGAAGAGGCTGCCAATCAGAGCTGGATAGAGAGAAGAGGCTGGCGATCAGTGCTGGATAGAGAGAAGGGGCTGCCCCTCCTCTCTATCCAGCACTGATCAGCAGCCTCTTCTCTCTATCAGTGCTGGATAGAGAGAAGGGGCTGCTGATTAGTGCAGTGCAATATAGCAGAGGAAATGGATCCGTAAATACGGGTGGAATAAGGTTGACAACGGACTCGTATTTATGGGCACGGGTCTGTAAATACGGGGGCAATACGGGTGACAAAGGACCCGTATTTACGGGAGGGAAAAAATACGGTCGTACGTGTGCCCATACATGTGCAGAATATAATGGGCAGGGCTGCACAAACTCTGGGGCACGTTACATTTTTTTCCTATCCTCCTTCGTTATTTAGATATCGGTGCCGTAATATTTGGCGCCCGATATTTAAATAACCCCCTGAACTGTCAATGGGGAGGTAATTGGCAAGGGGGCGTGTAACATCGCTGTGACACTGTCCAATCAGCTATGGACAGTGTCACAGCAAGAGATGGAGAGAGAGGAGAGCGTGTGCGCGCAGCTCAGCCACCACTATCGGAACAGAAGAGGAGAAGAAGAGTGGAAATTCTTCTTCTTCTGTTCCATGGCATCGGAGCTGTGCGCACATGCATGCTCTCACACTTTAGCTCTCGGCAGACAAGGACGACAAGACTGATCTCTCACGAGAGATCACACAGTCTTGTACTTGCCTGCCGAGAGCTGAAGAGTGAGAGCGTGCGCGCGCACATACTCTCCTCTCTCCAGCTCTTGCTGTTGATACTGTCCGTAGCTGGACAGTGTCACAGCGATGTTACATGCCCCCTTGCCAATTACTGTCCCATTGACAGTACATGGGGTTATTTAAATATCGGGCACCAAATATTACATCACCGATATCTAAATAAGGAAAGAGGGTAGCAAAAAAAATGTAAAGTGCCCCAGAGTTTGTGCAGCCCTGACCATTACATGCTGTACGCAAATGCACATCTATGGGCAGGTGAAAGGTTCTCTTTACTGTGTAACAACTTTTGTAAAAACTTTTGACATGTCAGAAGTTTTGATCAGTGGGGTCCAAACACGAGACACCCCCCCCCCCACTAGTCGCTAAAACGAAGCAGCAGAAGTGCTCGGGTGAGCAGTGTGCCGCTTCAATTCTGTTTGGCTCTCTTGGAGCAGTGTATAAGCTCAATAGAAAGTCTATGAGTCCGTACACCGCTCACTCGGCTGAAAGTCGATCGTAAATGAAGCGGCACAGCGCTCACCCGAGCACTTCTGCTGCTTCGTTTTAGCGATCGGTGGGGGTCTCAGTGCTCGGTTCCCCACCGATGAAAACTTCTGATATGTCACTATGATATGATAAAAGTTTAGTTACAGTTTAAAGGCTATGTACACCTTTAAAAAAAAGCATATACAGTGTATAGATAGATAGATAGATAGATAGATAGATAGATAGATAGATAGATAGATAGATAGATAGATAGATAGATAGATAGATAGATAGACATACACTACCGTTCAAAGGTTTAGGGTCACTTAGAAATTTCCTTATTTTTGAAAGAAAAGCACAGTTTTTTTCAATGAAGATAACATTAAATTAATCAGAAACTCTATACATTGTTAATCTGCTAAATGACTATTCTAGCTGCAAACGTCAGATTTTTAATGCAATATCTACATAGGTGTATAGTGGCCGATTTCCAGCAACAATCACTCCAGTGTTCTAATGGTACATTGTGTTTGCTAACTGTGTTAGAAGGCTAATGGATGATTAGAAAACACTTGAAAACCCTTGTGCAATTATGTTAGCACCGCTGTAAACAGTTTTGCTGTTTAGAGGAGCTTTAAAACTGACCTTCCTTTGAGCTAGTTGGGAATCTGGAGCATTACATTTGTGGGTTCGATTAAACTCTCAAAATGGCTAGAAAAAGAGAGCTTTCATGTGAAACTCGATAGTCTATTCTTGTTCTTAGAAAATGCCAAGAAACTGAAGATTTCCTACAACGGTGTGTACTACTCCCTTCAGAGGACATCACAAACAGGCTCTAACCAGAGTAGAAAGAGAAGTGGGAGGACCCGTTGCACAACTGAGCAACAAGACAAGTACATTAGAGTCTCTAGTTTGAGAAATAGACGCCTCACAGGTCCTCAACTGGCAGCTTCATTAAATAGTACCCGCAAAACGCCAGTGTCAACGTCTACAGTGAAGAGGCGACTCCGCGATGCTGGCCTTCAGGGCAGAGTGGCAAAGAAAAAGCCATATCTGAGACTGGCTAATAAAAAGAAAAGATTAATATGGGCAAAAGCACACAGACATTGGACAGAGGAAGATTGGAAAAAAGTGTTATGGACAGACGAATCGAAGTTTGAGGTGTTTGGATCACACAGAAGAACATTTGTGAAACGCAGAACAACTGAAAAGATGCTGGAAGAGTGCCTGACGCCATCTGTCAAGCATGGTGGAGGTAATGTGATTGTCTGGGGTTGCTTTGGTGCTGGTTAGAGATGAGCGAACTTATGAAAAGTTCGGTTCGGCAAGTTCGCCGAATTTCGTGCAAAAGTTCGATTCAGACCGAACTAGTTCTGACCGAACCTGTAATACAAGAAAGCCCCTAAAAATCGTGTATAACACAGTTTTAAAGCCCTAGAAGCCCTGTATAACACTCTTAGGTCACCCATGAGTGTATCCAAGTACTTTTGAGCTGTCTTTAATGCAAAGTTGGTGTCAAAGTTACGCCAACATGTATGGCTCTAGGAAAACGGATGGGACACGGAGATAACTAACAGAAACCACTGCACTTGTGCATGTTGTATGCTTAATGCATTGTTAAAAAAGGTACAAAAATTAACCATTTTAGGCGGCTGATGCCTGCCAGGGTTCTTACATATAAGGTGGTAAAAGAAGAAGCAATGGCTTTTGACAAGCCCTCCAAAAATTGACCCTTTTTATTGGCAGATGCCTGCCGGGGTTCTTCCATACATGGATGTAAAAGCATTAAAGCAACAAGCAATGGCTTTTGACAAGCCCTCCAAAAATTTACCCTTTTTATTGGCAGATACCTGCCGGGGTTTTTCCATACATGGATGTAAAAGCAACAAGCAATGGCTTTTGACAAACCCTCCAAAAATTGACCCTTTTTATTGGCAGATGCCTGCCGGGGTTCTTCCATACATGGATGTAAAAGCAACAAGCAATGGCTTTTCACAAGCCCTCCAAAAATTGACCCTTTTTATTGGCAGATGCCTGCCGGGGGTTCTTCCATACATTGATGTAAAAGCAACAATCAATGGCTTTTCACAAGCCCTCCAAAAATTGACCCTTTTTATTGGCAGATGCCTGCCGGGGTTCTTCCATACATGGATGTAAAAGCATTAAAGCAACAAGCAATGGCTTTTGACAAGCCCTCCAAAAATTGACCCTTTTTATTGGCAGATGCCTGCCGGGGTTCTTCCATACATGGATGTAAAAGCATTAAAGCAACAAGCAATGGCTTTTCACAAGCCCTCCAAAAATTGACCCTTTTTATTGGCAGATGCCTGCCGGGGTTCTTCCATACATGGATGTAAAAGCATTAAAGCAACAAGCAATGGCTTTTGACAAGCCCTCCAAAAATTGACCCTTTTTATTGGCAGATACCTGCCGGGGTTCTTCCATACATGGATGTAAAAGCAACAAGCAATGGCTTTTGACAAACCCTCCAAAAATTGACCCTTTTTATTGGCAGATGCCTGCCGGGGTTCTTCCATACATTGATGTAAAAGCAACAATCAATGGCTTTTCACAAGCCCTCCAAAAATTGACCCTTTTTATTGGCAGATGCCTGCCGGGGTTCTTCCATACATGGATGTAAAAGCATTAAAGCAACAAGCAATGGCTTTTCACAAGCCCTCCAAAAATTGACCCTTTTTATTGGCAGATGCCTGCCGGGGTTCTTCCATACATGGATGTAAAAGCATTAAAGCAACAAGCAATGGCTTTTGACAAGCCCTCCAAAAATTGACCCTTTTTATTGGCAGATGCCTGACGGGGTTCTTCCATACATGGATGTAAAAGCAACAAGCAATGGCTTTTCACAAGCCCTCCAAAAATTGACCCTTTTTATTGGCAGATGCCTGCCGGGGTTCTTCCATACATGGATGTAAAAGCAACAAGCAATGGCTTTTCACAAGCCCTCCAAAAATTGACCCTTTTTATTGGCAAGGGTGAGTAGTAGCAGCACATTAAAAGACACTGGACGACAGTCACAGGACAAAGCCCTGTGGTGGGGCAGGCCTGCTTGTAGCAGACGGGCGGCAGTGGAGGTGTATTGGTGGTAGTAGAGGTAGCCAACACAGACAGCAAGGGTGCAAGCAGTAGTAGCAGCACATTAAAAAAAGAGACTGGACAGTCACAGGAGGACATAGCCCTGTGGTGGGGCAGGCCTCAGGCCTGCTTGTAGCAGACGGCAGTGGAGGTGTATTGGTGGTAGTAGAGGTAGACTAGCCAACACAGACAGCAAGGGTGGTAGACTGGTAGTAGCAGCAGCACGTTAAAAAAAAGAGACTGGACGACAGTCACAGGACATAGCCCTGTGGTGGGGCAGGCCTCAGGCCTGCTTGTAGCAGACGGCAGTGGAGGTGTATTGGTGGTAGTAGAGGTAGACTAGCCAACACAGACAGCAAGGGTGGTAGACTGGTAGTAGCAGAAGCACATTAAAAAAAGAGACTGGACGACAGTCACAGGACATAGCCCTGTGGTGGGGTAGGCCTGCTTGTTGCAGACGGGCGGCAGTGTAGGTGTATTGGTGGTA
The DNA here is from genome assembly GCF_050947455.1 of Rhinoderma darwinii. Classification (NCBI taxonomy): domain Eukaryota; kingdom Metazoa; phylum Chordata; class Amphibia; order Anura; family Rhinodermatidae; genus Rhinoderma; species Rhinoderma darwinii. Next base: position 126,620,193 of record NC_134690.1, on the reverse strand, counting down.
GTAGAGGTACTAGCCAACACAGACAGCAAGGGTGCAAGCAGTAGTAGCAGTACATTAAAAAAAAGAGACTGGACAGTCACAGGAGGACAAAGCCCTGTAGTGGGGCAGGCCTCAGGCCTGCTTGTAGCAGACGGCAGTGGAGGTGTATTGGTGGTAGTAGAGGTAGACTAGCCAACACAGACAGCAAGGGTGGTAGACTGGTAGTAGCAGCAGCACATTAAAAAAAGAGACTGGACGACAGTCACAGGACATAGCCCTGTGGTGGGGCAGGCCTCAGGCCTGCTTGTAGCAGACGGCAGTGGAGGTGTATTGGTGGTAGTAGAGGTAGACTAGCCAACACAGACAGCAAGGGTGGTAGACTGGTAGTAGCAGCAGCACATTAAAAAAAGAGACTGGACGACAGTCACAGGACATAGCCCTGTGGTGGGGTAGGCCTGCTTGTAGCAGACGGGCGGCAGTGTAGGTGTATTGGTGGTAGTAGAGGTACTAGCCAACACAGACAGCAAGGGTGCAAGCAGTAGTAGCAGTAGTAGCAGCACATTAAAAAAAAGAGACTGGACAGTCACAGGAGGACAAAGCCCTGTAGTGGGGCAGGCCTCAGGCCTGCTTGTAGCAGACGGTAGTGGAGGTGTATTGGTGGTGGTAGTAGAGGTAGACTAGCCAACACAGACAGCAAGGGTGGTAGACTGGTAGTAGCAGCAGCACATTAAAAAAAGAGACTGGACGACAGTCACAGGACAAAGCCCTGTGGTGGGGTAGGCCTGCTTGTAGCAGACAGGCGGCAGTGGAGGTGTATTGGTGGTAGTAGAGGTAGCCAACACAGACAGCAAGGGTGGTAGTAGTAGTAGTAGTAGTAGTAGTAGTAGTAGCACATTAAAAAAAGAGACTGGACAGTCACAGGAGGACAAAGCCCTGTGGTGGGGCAGGCCTCAGGCCTGCTTGTAGCAGACGGGCGGCAGTGGAGGTGTATTGGTGGTAGTAGAGGTAGCCAACACAGACAGCAAGGGTGGTAGTAGTAGTAGTAGTAGCACCACATTAAAAAAAGAGACTGGACAGTCACAGGAGGACAAAGCCCTGTGGTGGGGCAGGCCTCAGGCCTGCTTGTAGCAGACGGGCGGCAGTGGAGGTGTATTGGTGGTAGTAGTCGAGGTAGCCAACACAGACAGCAAGGGTGCAAGCAGTAGTAGCAGTAGTAGCAGCACATTAAAAAAAGAGACTGGACAGTCAGAGGAGGACAAAGCCCTGTGGTGGGGCAGGCCTCAGGCCTGCTTGTAGCAGACGGGCGGCAGTGGAGGTGTATTGGTGGTAGTAGTCGAGGTAGCAAACACAGACAGCAAGGGTGCAAGCAGTAGTAGCAGTAGTAGCAGCACATTAAAAAAAAAGACTGGACAGTCACAGGAGGACAAAGCCCTGTGGTGGGGCAGGCCTCAGGCCTGCTTGTAGCAGACGGGCGGCAGTGGAGGTGTATTGGTGGTAGTAGTCGAGGTAGCCAACACAGACAGCAAGGGTGCAAGCAGTAGTAGCAGTAGTAGCAGCACATTAAAAGATACTGGACGACAGTCACAGGACAAAGCCCTGTGGTGGGGCAGGCCTGCTTGTAGCAGACGGGCGGCAGTGGAGGTGTATTGGTGGTAGTAGTCGAGGTAGCCAACACAGACAGCAAGGGTGCAAGCAGTAGTAGCAGCACATTAAAAAAAAGAGACTGGACAGTCACAGGAGGACAAAGCCCTGTAGTGGGGCAGGCCTCAGGCCTGCTTGTAGCAGATGGCAGTGTAGGTGTATTGGTGGTAGTAGAGGTACTAGCCAACACAGACAGCAAGGGTGCAAGCAGTAGTAGCAGTAGTAGCAGCACATTAAAAAAAAGAGACTGGAGAGTCACAGGACAAAGCCCTCTGGTGGGGCAGGCCTGCTTGTAGCAGACGGCACTGGGGTGGATTGGTGGTAGAAGTAGTAGCAGCTGCAGCACCAACAGCGGCACATTAAAAAAAGAGTGGACAGGACAGAATCCCATAGTAGCAGGCGGCAGTAGCAGGCGTCAGCGGCAGCAGCAGCAGCAATGTCAGATCTAATCAGTGGCATCAGGCACAGGGGTTTTAAAATCCTCACCGATCCACGCTTGATTCATTTTCAGAAACGTGAGATTTTCCAAGCTGTTGGCGGACAACCTTGTTCGCTTAGGGGTGACGAAGCCCCCTGCTGCGCTGAATACCCTCTCTGACGCTACACTGGAGGGTGGACAAGACAGTACACCCATGGCAAACTGGGCCAGTTCTTGCCAATGATCCAATCTGCTGACCCAGAAGTCCATGGGGTCTGGGATCAGCATTTCTGACGGAGAAAGGGCACAGTCCAAGTACGAGTGAACCTGGTTGTTTAGGTGCTGCACCTGGAGATGGTGAACATCCCTTTGGTGACTAGTGCTACGATGTGTGTCAGGTCGGGGTATTGGATGTAAAAATGTTGTCATCATATTTTCCAAACTGAATTGGCTGCTGCTGCTGCCGCTGCTGCCACGGCTGCCGCCTATTGCAGAGGTAGCTCTGCCAGAGGCGGTGGAACGATGAGACAGTGGGGAGTGGAGAGTGGCCCCCCGGTCAGACATGCTTGCAGCGGGTGTCTGCCGTTTGAAAGCCATGACAAGCTGGCTGCATAGCTTCTCTCTATAATAAGCCAATTTTGCCTCCCTCTCGGAAGGCGCAAAAAACTCCCCCATTCTGGCTTTATACCGAGGGTCTAAAAGTGTGGCTATCCAGTAGTCATCTCTTTGCTTCATGCTAACAATACGACAGTCAGCGCGCAAGTAACGAAGCATACAGCTCGCCATCCCGGCCAGCGTTTCAGAGGGCCCGGTTGGTTCCATCTCCGCCCCATACTGCCATGGTTGTCCATCATCAAGGTCGTCGTCAGACTCGTCATCACCACCATCACTGTCATGTTGTGCGGCTGCCTCGTCCCCTATCCCTTCCTGTGATTCCATCTCCAAATCCAGCTCCTCTTCAGGTCCTGTTTCCTCATCCTCCTCCTCCTCCTCCTCCTCCTCAACATCCATAGCCAGATGTGATCCTTCCTCCATCCTTTGCTGAATCATCGCTGTGAGCGTTTGCTCCATAATGAATATCAGCGGCATAACATCATTCATTCCGCTAGCGTCACGGCTCACAAATCGTGTGGCCTCTTCAAAGGGCCTCAAAACGCGACATGCGTCTCTAACCAGCTGCCAGTGCCTGATCTCGAAATTACACTGGCTCCAAACGCTGCCCGTCTGCTGCATCAGGAAATCATTCACGGCTTTCCGCTGTTCGTACAGACGGTCCAACATGTGCAGGGTGGAATTCCATCGTGTTGGAACGTCGCAAATCAGGCTGTGTTCTGGGAGATTGTTTTGACGCTGCAAGTCCAGGAGGGCGTGCTTAAATGCATACGAACGTCTAAAGCGAACGCAAACCCTCCTGGACATGGCCAGCACACCCTTCAAACCAACATATGACTTTAAGAAGCGTGTTATGACCAGATTGATCACATGTGCCATGCAAGGAGCGTGTGTCAGGTGACCTAGACGCAGTGCAGCCACAACGTTCTTGCCGTTATCAGAGACAACATTGCCCAGTGTGAGTTTCAGAGGAGACAGCCAGCGTGCGATTTCCTCCTTGATGCACAGCAGCAGCTCCTGCCCTGTGTGGCTTTTCTCGCCCAGGCTCAGCAGGTGTAAGACAGCGTTGTGGCGCTTCACCTTGCACCTATGAAAAGAGGAGGGAGGAGGAGTGGAAGATACGCTGTGTCCTGTCGGGGACGGGAAGACCTCCAAGGAGGAAGGCAAGGAGGAGGAGTAGGAGGAGAAGGATGGTAGGCGCCTGGTGTCCGGAGTTGAACTAGAAACATACAAGCGTGGAGGTGGTAATGCCTGGCATTGCTGCGGTGGTGCATCGGACTGCAAAATATTGACCCAGTGGGCCGTGAAAGACATGTACTGTCCCTGCCCATAGTTGCTGCTCCACGTGTCGACGGTGGCATGTACCCTGCTGCACACGGATAATTGCAAGGACTTGGACACCTTTTCCTCCACATGCTTGTGCAAGGCAGGGACAGCTGTTTTGGAGAAGTAATGTCGGCTAGGTATTCGCCACCTAGGCTGAGCGCACGCCATCAATTGCTTGAAGCCGGCGGAGTCGACCAGGTGGTACGGCAGCGACTGCACCACCAACAACTTAGCCAGGTGTGAATTAAGCCGCACGACAAGTGGATGACTGGGTATATATTGTTGCTTATTGGACAACGATTCCGTAATGGATAACTGACGGGACATAGGAGGAGCACTAGATGACAGTGATGATGATGACAACGACATGGTGCTAATACTGGCTACTACTTAGATGACAGGGACTCGGAGCAGCAGCAGCAGCGGAAGAGGGGTCTTCATTAGATGTACATGATGGTGGGGCATGTTGATTGTCCCACATGGCCTTGTGATGCCGTTCCATGTGTTTACGTAGAGCAGTAGTTCCTACATTGCTGCCCTGCCCACGCCTTACTTTCTGCTTGCAGATACGGCACTGTGCCATGTTTTCCTCCTCCGGGAAGGTACAGAAAAATTGCCACACGGCAGAGTACCGTAAAGAGGTAGTACCACGTCCACCACCACCACCACAACCACCCGAGCTTGCCCCTTGTCTGGCAGGCTTTTTTCGGGAGCCTACACCAGCATCTGTGTCGCCGTCACCGGCTCCTGAGCTGACCCTACCGCTGCAACGTTTTGCAGATTGACTTCTGCCCCTACCTCGGCTTGGCTGTTTATTACATCCAGTGCCGCCACCACTACCCTCCTCCTCTGACGCCGTCATCACCTCGTCACCTGGTTCCCATGTCCTGTCTAAAACAACATCATCATCATAGCCTTCCTCATCATCCCCGCCACTTCTGTCACTGTGTTGTGAATGTGATGTGACATCATGGCGGGCTCCATGCCCCCCCTCATTACTGCGTCTGCCACCACGGCTACCACCACCAACACCCCCACTACCGCAGCTATGCGTCTCGGTCACCGCTTCCACCTCCACCACCGCCGCAACACACTCCGTTGGCTGACTCGCGGAAAACAAATCATCATCATCACTATGTTGTTCAGTATCTTCCTTCGCACCCGAGGAGATGTCTCTTAGGACTCTCAGGAAAGATGGCTTCCCGCTAGGAAGGGGGAGCGAAGACATAGATGATGGAATGGAAACGCTAGAAATACCTATATTACTACTGTCACCGTGCCAAGGAACTGTAGAGGATCTGGAATACAACGAAACCTGGCTTGAAGCCAGATCGTCAGAGTCTTCCTGCTGAGATGACCGCGAGCCAGCCAACCAGTCCACAATGGCCGTATTGTCTAAAGTAACCCGCCCACCGGAGGAGATGGACAAGTCTGGCTTGCTGATACTACTACGAGCAGGCACATGGCAGCTGCTACTAGTGGAACTGGGCACATGTCTTGTGCCACAAATGCTGGTACTGGGTCTGGCACCAACAGATCCAACATTTGGACTGGAAGAGGAGACGGCATGGGTGTTTCTTCCTCTACCCCGTCCTTTCACAACCTTTTTTTTCCCAGACATTTCAGAGCCCCTTCTAAAAGCGTATTCACACACGGACACTGGATTGGCAAATGGCAATGAATGAGAATTTCAATCAGCCTCGCTGCAGTGCACTCAGGGAATGCTGGGCCTTGTAGTACTACTAGGCTGCCTGTATGGCAAGTTGGATTGTTATCCTGTTAATAACGGCAAGGGATGAGCCCCTTTTAAAAGCGTATTCACACACGGACACTGGCTTGGCAAATGGCAATGAATGAGAATTTCAATCAGCCTCGCGGCAGTGCACTCAGGGAATGCTGGGCCTTATAGTACTTCTAGGCTGCCTGTATGGCAAGTTGGATTGTTATTCCTGTTAATAACGGCCAGGGATGAGCCCCTTTTAAAAGCGTATTCACACACGGACACTGGCATGGCAATGAATGAGAATTTCAATCAGCCTCGCTGCAGTGCACTCAGGGAATGCTGGGCCTTGTAGTACTACTAGGCTGCCTGTATGGCAAGTTGGATTGTTATCCTGTTAATAACGGCCAGGTATGAGCCCCTTTTAAAAGCGTATTCACACACGGACACTGGCTTGGCAAATGGCAATGAATGAGAATTTCAATCAGCCTCGCTGCAGTGCACTCAGGGAATGCTGGGCCTTGTAGTACTTCTAGGCTGCCTGTATGGCAAGTTGGATTGTTATTCCTGTTAATAACGGCCAGGGATGAGCCCCTTTTAAAAGCGTATTCACACACGGACACTGGCTTGGCAAATGGCAATGAATGAGAATTTCAATCAGCCTCGCTGCAGTGCACTCAGGGAATGCTGGGCCTTGTAGTACTACTAGGCTGCCTGTATGGCAAGTTGGATTGTTATCCTGTTAATAACGGCCAGGGATGAGCCCCTTTTAAAAGCGTATTCACACACGGACACTGGCTTGGCAAATGGCAATGAATGAGAATTTCAATCAGCCTCGCTGCAGTGCACTCAGGGAATGCTGGGCCTTGTAGTACTTCTACTACCACTACTACAAAGGCTGCCTGTATTGCAAGTTGGATGCAATGGGGATGAGCCCCTTCTAAAAGCGTATTCACACACGGACACTGGCTTGGCAAATGGCAATGAATGAGAATTTCAATCAGCCTCGCTGCAGTGCACTCAGGGAATGCTGGGTGTTGTAGTACTTCTAGGCTGCCTGTATGGCAAGTTGGATTGTTATTCCAGGGATGAGCCCCTTTTAAAAGCGTATTCACACACGGACACTGGCTTGGCAAATGGCAATGAATGAGAATTTCAATCAGCCTCGCTGCAGTGCACTCAAGGAATGCTGGGCCTTGTAGTACTACTACTACCACTACTACAAAGGCTGCCTGTATTGCAAGTTGGATGCAATGGGGATGAGCCCCTTATAAAAGCGTATTCACACACTGGCTGAGTAGTGAGTAGTGGATGAGCCTCTTCGATTTCTGAATTCCTGCCTTTTAGATTCCTAAAGCTTTCCCTTACTGCACAGAGATGCTATCCCTACAGCTCCTGTCTGTAAAATGGCCGCTGAGCTCCGTGCATAGACTTTTATTGCAGGGTTGAGCCCGCCCCTATGCTGCCTCCCGATTGGCTGGGAGAGCCGTTTGCAAGGCATTATGGGGTAGCCTGATGTCAGGTGATCTTCTGTAATCCTCCATTTTAGATGTAACATGTGGCAGGCGCCAAAATATAGCCGGGTTCGGTCAAAACGGGTTCGGCCGAACCCGGTAAAGTTCGGATTCGCTGCGAACCGAACTTTTCCTGAAGTTCGGACCGAAACCGGGTTCGGTTGTCCCGGTTCGCTCATCTCTAGTGCTGGTAAAGTGGGAGATTTGTACAAGGTAAAAGGGATTTTGAATAAGGAAGGCTATCACTCCATTTTGCAACGCCATGCCATACCCTGTGGACAGCGCTTGATTGGAGCCAATTTCATCCTACAACAGGACAATGACCCAAAGCACACCTCCAAATTATGCAAGAACTATTTAGTGAAGAAGCAGACAGCTGGTATTCTATCTGTAATGGAGTGGCCAGCGCAGTCACCAGATCTCAACCCCATAGAGCTGTTGTGGGAGCAGCTTGACCGTATGGTACGCAAAAAGTGCCCATCAAGCCAATCCAACTTGTGGGAAGGGCTTCTGGAAGCATGGGGTGAAATTTCTCCCGATTACCTCAGCAAATTAACAGCTAGAATGCCAAAGGTCTGCAATGCTGTAATTGCTGCAAATGGAGCATTCTTTGACGAAAGCAAAGTTTGAAGGAGAAAATTAGTATTTAAAATAAAAATCATTATTTCTAACCTTGTCAATGTCTTGACTATATTTTCAAATCATTTTGCAACTCATTTGATAAATATAAGTGTGAGTTTTCATGGAAAACACAAAATTGTCTGGGTGACCCCAAACTTTTGAACGGTAGTGTATATATATATATATATATATATATACACAGTATATATAAAGATATCTATCAATGCGATTGGTGCAAGTTTTAATAACTTTTTATTGAAAATTATTGTTACTTTTTGAGATACAGCTGCTCTGTATCCTGTATACAGAGCAGATGTATCTAGCGCTGAGACCTGAATCCATTAGGTCGCATATTATCGATCAAATCTAAGTTATGAACTTAGATGTGATCGGTAACAGCTCGATACTGCAGGACCCGCTGATACTGAATCAGTCAGTCCCGCTGACCTGACGGATACAGGATTCAGCGCTATATACAGCTGCTCTGTATACAGGGTACAAAGCAGCTGTATCCCAAAAAGTAAAAATAATTTTTAATAAAAAGTAATTAGAAAGTTGCACCAATCACATTGAAACCCCAACCCTCTTGCAGTATAATAACTACTGAGGGTGCTATGGGGGATTATACTGCAAGGAGGGTACTGACTCTGACTGCTGTGGTGGGAGCTATACTGCGCTCAGTTTCCTGTCCCCACTAATTTAAGTGATGGGGGGGTTGTCTGAGCATCTTACTGACAGGTGAGGGCTCTATGGGGCTGAATAATCCTCCCCATAGAGCCCTCACTAATTACTATACTGCAAAGTGGGGGTCTGGGCATTTAACCGACTGCTAAGGGTTCTAAGGGGGCGGATTCCACTTAGAGTCCTCAGCAGTCAGTCAGACGCTCAGACCCCGCTAAACTTGCAGTATGGTAGCTAGTGCGGACTCTATAGGGAAGATTATTCCCCCCTATAGAGCCATCGGCTGTCAGTAAGATCCTCAGACCGCCCCTTGTATAATCCCCTCACCCTTCAGCGTCGGCCGATCACTTTTGAATTAGCGGGGGCAGGTTTATGGGGAAGGATTATAGTGCGCTCAGCTTCATGCCCCTACTAATTTAAAAGGGGTCGGCCAACGCTGGGGGGCCGGGAGTATACTGCAAGGGGGGGGTCTGGGCGTATTCCTGACAGCAGAAGGCTCTATAGGGGGGAATTATCCCCCCATAGAGCCCTGACTAGTTACTATACTGCAAGGTTAGGGGGGTCTGAGCATCTGACTGACTGCTTTAAAGATGGGGCAGAATCCCCCCCCCCATAGAGCCCCCTGCAGTAAGTCAGACGCTCAGACCCCCCCTATCCTTCCATTATAGTGATGTGAGGGCTCTATAGGGTGGATTATTCCAGCCCCATAGGGCCCTTGGCTGTCAGTAAAATGCCCAGACCCCCCCTTGCAGTATACTCCTGGGTCCCGGTCCCAGCAGCTTCGGCCGACCGAGTTAAGGCAGGAACATACCTCATGCGTCACGTCACTTCTCCTCTTCGCTCGACCGCTCCTCCTGCAGACCTGCCCCTCTCTGGCGGCGCGTGCTGCGTACAGTGTCAGAGAGGAGGAGGAGCGTTACAGATGTGCCTATCATGCGGCACGTCTGCTAAGTCTGCATGCCCCCTCCCCTCGGTCCAGTCCGTCCCTGGCTGAAAATGCCGCCTCCCATTTTCGGGTCGGTGACTCCAGGCAATCTGATTAATTCCCAACATCCACAATTTTTAGCTTACCCGGAAAACACATTATCTTTTAAGAGGCCTATAACAAAGGGCCTATCACTAATTTGGATCCACTACCTTTTAACATGCACTCTACATTATTTCTCAGTACCAGATACCTTCAATTTTATTCAGCAACATCTCTCACACTCCGTGCACCCTAATGTGCTTTATATCTGTGTCTGCACAGATATTGGCTGAGTGACTGGCTCATGCAGATTTATGTGTACTCTACCATATTTCATACAAAAAATGGCTGGACTGTTGTACAAATCAAGCACTTTTACCTCTTGTGTCCCCTCTTATGCTTCGTAGATTGTAAGCTCTTGTGAGCAGGGTCCTCACTCCTCTTGTATGATTTGTTAATTCGTTTTATCACTATGTAATGTCTGATATTGTCTGTACATGTTCCCTCTCAATTGTAAAGTGCTGTGGATTATGTTGGTGCTTATACAAATAAAGATTATTATTATTAGATGCAGCACACCTTAATTTGTCATTCAAATCTTTAGCGCTGCATTGTTTTTTGCATTAGAAATCCACAGTAAAGGTAATGTTATACGGTTTGCCAGTAGTCCTATGTAAATCCACACATTGCACTATTATGCTGATGCCTTGTGGTAAATGACAACCTCTGCTCTACTACAATAATACAAACTCATGGCTGCCCTTGGTCGTATTTAAATCCCTGGCTCCAATGCTGAAAAGTAAAATTGCTAACACCCAAGACGCCCTACAAATCAATCACAGATCTTATTTTGATACAGTAGATGAACTAACAGAACCACTTTTTTTTTTTCATTCATGCTTTGATTTCTATAATTATAATGTTTGTTAAGTTATACAGTTTAACACTTTAATATATCTTTAATGCTTGCAGGAAATGGTATGAAAAATCTTTCCAGTGTTCACCAGAGGGCAGCCTTTACAAGTGTAACAGGCACCTAAACTAGGAAAACAGACTATAGAATAAGAACATGTACATATATATAATGTGGTGTTTCTAACAGGACACAGTATTTTACACATGTCATGGTAGAAAGTCAAATTTATATTCAATATGCAGATCGGTAAGATGATTAGCATAAAATGCAATCATGGGGCCTCCGAGTGAAAACTGAAATCGGTCCCCACTTAGTTATACCCACCCCAGAAGCTACATAGTTCAGGAATGCGGTTATGATTAAGAGTTATCTACATAATAGTGACATTTCTTCTGTGGCATCTTCTACTATATCTGTTTCTTGTCTCCTTTACCAATGCCCTATAGACTCACAATGCTCTGTGTAATTGTTCGCTCTGTCTCTCCTTCTATTCATCCTTGCCCTCCCTTCTGCAGATGTTTGCTATTTTTCAGCAACGGTCCTTCACCTTTCCCACTACACCTCAGATCCTTGCTCCTTTCACAGTTTCTGTGTCATGATATATACAAAGTTGGTGCACACAGCTGGATACAGATGTATGTGAAAAACCTCTCCAAATATATAATAACTTAGTTTAATAAATTGCTTATTATCTAATATCCTAGAACCTATAAAAAAAAATACTCCCAAAAGTCTTTTAACTGTAATGGTTAGTGTATGTTATAATCGGTGTTGTATTTACATCAACATGTTGTCTCACTAAGTCAACTCCTTTCCATATTACCTATTAGGGCATATGGATGAAACAATGTGGGTCCCATGCCTCGGACACTTTAATATTAGCCAAAACAGAGAGCCGCTGAGTATGAGCCGCTGCTGCTGTGGCAGACCCTACTGTAACTTCCCCAGTGGTAACAGCTGATTTCAGAAGAAGAACTTACAGTGATCAAGTGATTGTCAGGCCAAGATTCCTTTTAAGAAGGGGTTGTCATAGTGCGACAACCCCCTTAAGTATGTATAAATTATTTCCTGAAATTTTCGTTATGATACAATATTATATGGGCTAAATTCTGATGAATTAGAGCAGTGGTTAGAAAAGTGTTTTACAACTGAGATTCTAAAGAGGCATGAGGTTTTATGGAACTCAAGGTTCTGCAATGTAGGCAGCAGGGACAACCAATTGGAAAACCACTTTAAAATCGGCAGCAGCTTTATGAGTAGTAGGACTGTGGGTCGTAATTGTACATGTGCTTTGTGGGGCACAACTATGTGCACAGTTATATGGGTAGTGTTTGACACAGCGCTATATGCGCAAAACCATATTGAATGAATGTGGGGACAGTAATATGTTCTAATGTGTGAAAACTGTTATTTGACATTACTAACTGTGGTGGACGGTCCAAATATGAAGAAATCTATTTTTTATCTTTTAATGAACATAAAATTATCAAACAATTTATGCTAATCTAATAGTATACCGGATAAAGATCAACTTTGTAATTTACTTACTGTTAAAATTTTGTTGTTTCATCCATGCAAATTCTGAGTGAAGTTACTGCCACTAGGTGTCTCCCTTCCTGTAATCTGCTATCCACCCCCTGTTGTCACTCAAAATTCATCTCTAGTTACAGATGGACTGCAGAATGTGGTGGAGTGTCTCTTCAATATCTGCCTATACAAGTCTATGGTGAGGGGATGGAGGAGCAGGAGCAGAGTGAGAAAGACACACAGACGTGCTGTAGCTTCTGGTAAGAGTTATATGTAATCCTAGTGCTGAATTCTCAGCTATACTGCTCATTACTGCTCTATAATGTACTTAATTCTGCTGCAGCTTCTATATACATAAGACTTCTCCTGCTCTCTGTGTGCCGTGTATAGAAGACATGATAGCAGTTAGGCTTTGCCCACTAGCTCAGGGACAACTGAGAATTAGAGACAGAACCTGTAGAGGGGAAAACTACTGAAGAATACAAAATACAAGTCATTTAATGCAGTGAAGGAGAAGAAAATTCTATGGCACTCACCATTGAGTAAAAGTTTCTTCTTTTATTAGGCATAAAAAAGCAGCATGGATATGGAGCACAAGGCTTTTCTGCCTAATAAAAGAAGAAACTTTTACTGAATTGTGAATACAGTGACATTTTGTTCTCCTCCAGTGCATTTCAAGTATTTTGTTCTATATACCACTGAGCTGCGCATTTGATGTGAATCCTATCGGGGATCATGCATGGTGCTGGGACATATGGTACTCAAAGAGTCAGAGCAGTGAGGGTCTATCTACCCTTCTATTTGAAATAACAAGGTGTTTGATGTAATTTAAGGGCCTGACATTATTGTATGTACTTAGAACAACGTTTATAATGTATGCGGATGTTGTTATCACCAGATTAGTATTTATTTTAACAATTGACAAGGGTTGGGGGTCCCCAGCAAGTGCCTGTAAATATGAACTAAAATACTTTTAACACGATGAACTCCATCACTGAGATGCGGCAGGCGCAGCCTGAGCCACTACAACGCGTTTATCATGAACTGACGGCAGTGTCACAACTCTAAGCGGCCGTCCAGACAAGTAACTTGCCAGAGGAAGAGTACAGATGCGGAGGGTTTGTGATAGTCACAATACAACTCCACTAATCCGCCTACGTGGGATCACACCCCAGGCTCACAGCATGAGGTGCTATGTACAGCCCGGTGATGTAAACTAAGGGAGACGGTGTCGGACAGATGAGAAGGACCAAACCAAGTCCTGATGACATCAGCAAAGATCAAAGTAAAGACCAAAGACCTGAGTGAATCCGTCAGCAGGATCAAGTGTTTTGATAAGTAAGTGGCTAGGAGGGGGTAATAATAACTCCCCCACTGGACACCAACGTAGTCTGACTCCACAATTGTGTGGGTTACCCTGAGGGTGACAGTCAGTGAAGAGCAGAAGACAGGAGAAGAAGAAGACGATGGTGTACAGGACTGGCAATGAACTGATGGGACCCGAAACCTGAGGGTGATAGCATGAGATTGGTGATAGCATTATGTTATTAGTTGAGGCCCTATTGTTTATAATGTCTGAGGTTTATAATTATAATGTGTGTAAATATGCCACGGTGCTGCAAATTACAATCTGAGGAGTTTTATGTGAAGGTGTGAGATGAAGGTCACTGTGCTGCCCATGACCTGTCATATCTGCAGTGGTAAAGTCCCATTAGGACAGTAAGTGACAGTGCGACAATTGTTACCATTAATAAAATGTAGACCGGATTAATTATATATATATATATATTACAACCAGCAGCAGTTTGTAGATTATATCAAGACAACCATCCTGTATCCAGAGGAGAATAGTGAAAGTTAGGACCACTCCGACACCTTGGAAGTCCAGGTACAAAGGGGGGTCACTCATCAGGAGTAGCTCGTCTCAAGCTGGTGAAGAAATCCAAAACCCCTACCCGCCTGGTTCGAGTCGTCAGTGGTAGGTTGCTAGGCAAGACTGAGGGATAGAGTAATAATATTTTTAGGGGGGACTGTCAGGGATCATTACTATGTATATTGTTTGAAAAATATTATCCTCACACATATGTATATACATTTCAGTTCTTTGTGTAATATACTGATATATATAACAAGTTCTTTGTTCATGTCGGACACACCTATGGAAGACACCGCCCCCTGGAATGCAAGAAGAGTGAGTCTGAGAAGTTACAGCTGAGAAACTGGTGGGGGCTTGGGCACTCCCACATCTCTGGGGAGGAGGCATGTGTCTCTTTCTGTGTTTCTTTGTTCTGAATAAAAAGTTTTCAGTCTTCCTCCTGGCTGAGGAAGGGAATGTCTACCAACATTACTCTGTGTGGTGTACTTCTTTCCTGGCATTTCGATCACTTTTTATTCCATTTTTTGGGGGGTCAAGGGGCAAAAAAACTGATTTGGCCCTTTTGACATTTGTTTCCCCGCTAATTATAACTTTTACATATGTTATTACAATTTTTTTGCCCCCCTAGGGGGCTTGAACCTGTGATCATTAGATCGCTTATGCCATAGACTGCAATATCACAATATTGCAGTCTATGGCAAAATCTGTGCATTGCTATTGAGACCTGCCACAGGCAGGTCTCAATAGCAATCTTTCTATAGCAGGGCTGGGAGCGTTCACAAGGTTCTCAGCTGCTATAGGAGTACACTGGCTTCAGCAATCTCACCGCGCGGGAGCCAGTAACTGGCCCCAAAAGAAAGTGAAAGTGACAAAGCCCTAAGAAGTTGGTGGTCACATCTGATCTTGGCATCTGAGTAGTTATATGCTTGCGTTCAGCGATGTCTCTGATCGCAAGCATTGCCGCTGAGTCCCTGCTGTGTAACACAATAGAGACCCGGCATCTATGGTGCCTGGTCGGCTTCTGAGTGGACGCCAGTTTCAAATACCCTTTCCCAACGTAAATAGGCATATTAGCGACGGGAAAGGGAATTTTAGTAAGCAATGATTAGCTTAAAAAGCCTGAATGCAGAAATAAAAAACTAGTAATAATGTAGAGTGTAAGAATCGTGTACTTAAAAAGTAACGAATCGCAGTGCTATTAAGAATAAGGTACGCCTTTTTCTTGTTTCTTTGTGACAGTTGGGGGATTAATATATTTAAGAATTCTTCAGTAAGATGTGCTTTGTGATTCTCAGTTGTTGTGGTCTGACTTAGTGAGGTTGTAAAGTATAGAGTAATAGTTACTGAATTCATTGGCAATTTCAGCTGATCCCATTGTTGGAGTGGGATATGTGCTCTGGCTTTATGTTTGATCAATGATATTATACATTTTGTGGCCTTGTTCCCATGGGCATAGTGCTTGAATTGTGAGTTTAGATACATTTTAGCTGATTGCAAATAAAGTCGATTTTTGACCTGTGAGTGTAGTGAAGTTAGACGTGATAATTTTGACTCCGTTTTAGTTTTTTTGAATGTGTGTTCCATGGAAATAATTTGATCTTGTTTTCGTGGGTGGCTATATGGGCCTTATCTAGCTCCCAGGGGGTTTCTATTCTAAGATCATCAGTGTCATTATTGGAGAAGATTTATTATATCAGCTTGGTTTCTAGTTCTGTATGTTCTTTTGTGGGAGTCAATGAGTGTTTCATTACATCTCCAATTGGAGGCTTTTGGACGCATAGTCAGAATTGTATAGGGTATGCCTATAGGGGAGTATTCTAAAAATACATGTGAGGCTATGTACAGTTGGGAGCAGAGAGAGAAATTGGTGTGAGCAACATATATAAGGCGCTGGTATGTAATGTGAGGAGCTGAATAGTGAGTATAGTCTCGGCAAGGCTATGATCACATCTGCGTAGTGCAGATCCGTAGTTCTGCTCCGTCAGAGGAGCAAAACAAGGGAATAACAGAACTAATGGTTCCATTGTACAACAGACACCGCCGGTTGCCGACAGAACCAATTGAGTTTAATGGTCGCATTTCCGTCGGGGTGTCCGTGATTCTACCGGACACAATAGCGCAGCCTCAGGGTCTATTTAATAATTAATAAAAAATGTTGTTTTTTTTTTCTAGAGTTTCCCTTTAAAAGTCTTTGTTAGCTTCATTTTTTTTGTAGATAATAATAAATACATTAAAAAAAACAGACCAATTTACATAATTTTGAATGTAATTCTATGTAACCAGGTATTGATAACAGAAATCTTGATAACAGAAATATGTCATTGATATTAAAACCATGGGAGTTAGGCCCCTGCGCACGACCATGCCCGTAATCACTGTCAGTGATTATGGGCAGGGCCTGTGACTGACGACAGCTGGCAGTCACCAAGATTTGCGAGTAAATAAATAAAGTATGGGAGCATGATCTGTAAAAAGCAAAAAATAGGACATGTCCTATCTTTTGCGGAGCCTTTCTATGGCACGGACACCTTCCCGTAAATACACAGGAAGGCAGGAGCATAGCTAGGGGGTGGGCATCCGGGGCATGTGCCCCGGGCGCAACTTAGAGGGGGGCGCCAGCGCCACCTCCTCCTGCACTATAATTGTACCTGTGTCTATAGGATTAAGGTGGGTTTGAATATTTTTTTTTTATTGTAATAAAAAAAAGTGTGTGACTGTATCTACAGGGGGGACTTTATCTACTGGGGGACTTTATCTACTGGGGGACTTTATCAACAAGGGGGGGCTTTATCTACACGTGGGGGGCTGTCTCTACAGGGGGGGCTATATACTGGGGTGGGCTATCTATGAAGCACCATATACAGGGGTGGGCTATAGCTACAGGGGGGCTATATAGAGGGGTCGGCGATCTATGGAGCACTATATACAGGGGTGGGCTATATCTACAGGGGGGCTATATAGTATATAGCCCCCCTGTAGATACAGCCCACCCCTGTATATAGTATCCCACAAATAGCTCCCCCTATCGTGCCCAACAGAAAGCCCACCCCTGTATATAGCCCCCCTGTACATATAGCCCACCCCTGTATATAGTATCCCACAAATTGCTCCCCCTATAGTGCTCCACAGAAAGCCCGCCCCTGTATATAGCCCCCCTGTACATGGGCTATCTGTGGAGCACTATATACAGGGGTGGGCTATCTGTGGAGAACTATATACAGGAGTGGACTATCTAGTGGAGCACTATATACAGGTGTGGACTATATGTACAGGGGGCTATATACAGGGGTGGACTATCTGTGAAACACTATATACAGGGGTGGACTATATGTGGAGCACTATATACAGGGGTGGGCTATATCTACAGGGGGCTATATACAGGGGTAGGCTATCTGTGGAGCACTATATACAGGGGTGGGCTATATCTACAGGGGGCTATCTGTAGAGCACTATAGGGGGAGTTATTTGTGGGACACTATATACAGGGGTGGGCTATATGGGGCACTATCGACACGGGGCTCTATGGGGGCACTATCTGCAGGGGGCTCTACGGCAGACACTATCTACAGGGGGCACAGTGTGTGTGTGTGTGTGTGTGTGTGTGTGGGACACGGTGTATGGTGCTATTATAATTAAAGGTGCAGTGTATGGTGCTATTATATTTAGGGGTGTAGTGTATGGTATAATGAGAACTTTATCTTTATTTATAGGTGTAGAAATGTCGGAAAAGTGAGAAGCTGAAGACATCTGAGCGGCAAACTGCAGAAATGGGCTGTGACCGGGAGAAGTCATCATAGAGGTCTGGACCAAATGGAGAAATAGAACTACAATCTGAGATGTCACCGGTGAGTCACTTAATGTAAATGTTTATTCTGCCTCTAATCAGCACTGTAGTCACTGTCTGATCTGCAGCGAGATGATGGGTGGTGTGATTATGATAGGATTTATTTTTTGTGAAACAGCAACTCCCAGCATATCCTTATCATTGTTCGGGCCATGCTGGGAGCTGTAGTTTTACGCCTTACATACCTATACAGCAGGGGTTGCACTAAATTGAGCTGTATTTGTGCTGGTGCTGTATATATGTAATGAGCTTGGCTCTGGGGCTGTATTTATGTACTGAGCACTATTCTGGTGTTGTGTATAGAACTATATTGCTTGTAAAATGTACAAATGTTTTTATGCTCGCATTACATAAAAAGAAATGTGGAAAAGAAATGAGACGTCGATTGGTAGAGAAAACAAACACGGCGAGGGGGAAGGAGATGTCGGGAAAGAGGTTGGGGGGGCGCCAAACTGAATCTTTGCCCCGGGTGCTGGAGAACCTAGCTAGGCCTCTGCAGGAAGGTGTCCGTGGGCAATAGAAGTGAATGGGTCCGTAATTACAGATGAATTCTACGGTCATGTGTATGGGGCCTCACTAGTGGAATAACAGACAGACATGTTGATATAGGGCCACACAACAAAAGTGTCAATCTTCAATTAGTATTGATGATGAGCAGTTTGGAAAATTCAATGCAGATAGGATGCCAATGAAATTAGGAAAATATACAGGGCACAGAGTGGAGACCAAACTAATTATGAGCTTTTCATATCCTGAACTTGTTGCTGAAGGTGCCCATGGTGCCCTTTTTATATTTTGCTATGGGGCTTATGATTACTTATTTTGACAGTGTGAATAGGGCATAGTCCAGCAACCTCTCAGTTAAAAGATCCAAAGTCTATTGTGCCATCTTAAAATAGGTACAAAAATCCAGGAATAAAAATGGACACTTTATGGTTACTTGCTAAATGTCAAGCCGTGTCCTTGCACCCTCGCTCTGGATCATATGGTTTGGAGCTGGAGTCCACAACTGTCATCTGATGTTACAGGAGGACTGGTGAGCTGTATCTACTTTTTGTTTTTGTACTTGTCTTTACTCCTGATTAAAATATATTGGGACTTATTAAATTATTATTATGCTTTCATTACCCTCCCCTTTATTGCTCTGTCAGCAATTTTAAGGCCTCAAAACTGCTAACAGATTCCTTTTAAGGTTCACAAGGTCTGTCATTTGCTTGTACTTTGTATTCCCTAATTGTAAAGCACTCAGTACTATAATAATAATAATAATAATAATAATAATAATCATCATTATCGATAACCACATAACAAAACAATGAAAAACAGATCACATAATATTCTACATCTTCACTTCAATGACTCTATACCTTTTTTTGTTTAGTCTAAAAAACACTAAATGCAGCTACAGACGGCATCAAAAAGACATATCTGTCTGGCTCAAGATAGAGTCTCGATTTTCTCCCAAATCAATAAAGCTATAACAACACTATCTGGTAAGACCTACAGGGAAAGGACTCTTCTGGAAGCAAAGGGAGTCTGAACTGCAGCCAGAATGGCTTGTCTGATACTGAAGCGGCTGCACTTGATGATTTCATTTTCATCATAAAGAAGTAAATTCGTCCTGCGTCAACATTGTGCCCATAGGGAGCAAACTACAGTTCACCTTGTCGTTTTCTGAAAGATTACAGACACAGAGAAACTATATCAACATTATATGCACTGACATCATTAAGAAATAATAAAGCCAGTAAGGTCTGAGATGCTTTTACCTATATTTTATTATTGTACTGTAAATCCCAGACTGTTCATTCCACATGAGTGACCACTGTGCTGGGCAGCAATGCAATTCTCTTAAAAAGTCATTTTGGGGAGTTATGTGACGTAGGACGGTGTTATTATATATTGGTTCTTGAAATATGTACCCATGTAATGAGCCTTGAAAAGGGAACATTTTATCTCACATATCACTGCTCATCATTGGGAGGGAGGCCAGTTTATTGATTTGCTCTCTGATGGATTACTACTAATGGATAATGATGATGAAAAGGGGTTGTGGAAGTGGTTCACCAGGGTCTAAACATTTCATTTACAGTAAAGTCATGATTTTGCTGCTATTTCTTAATGTTGCCTGTCAGATGCTTTGCTGCAAATACTCCTTGTTGTCACCATAAATCTCTAAAGGTGATTTTTGTGGAAGAGAAGTGGGAAAGTGCTATTTTAACGTTGACATAACAATATTTGTGGACTTATTATTTATTTATGGTGCTCCACTAACAGTCTAAATTTGACAACTACTGGAAACACGAAGCACTATAAACATGAATGCTATAAATATCATCCAAATTGCAGTAGTAACAATCATAATTGTTCTCTGTTCAATAATCCTAATCAATAAATATCTTATTCTAAGTTTACTGTTTTTTTGTTGAGTTTAATTTTTAAATGCAATTTTAAGTTATGCTCTACTATAGGTTTGGTCAGTTAAATGGGTTATATATACAAAACTCTTCCCCTTAAAAAATATTATTAATAATAATAATAATAATAATAATAATAATAATAATAATAATCATTCATGTAATGTGTATGGTGACTTTTCTACTTTTATTTTTATTTTACTTTTAGTCTGTGGCTAAAATGTGAATGAAGAAGCTTTGTCTGCGTCTCTCCCTGCGGGAAGTCCCAGCATGATCTCAACCACCAATGGAATTTTCATTCTATGTTCATTCTATGTTTCTGCAGCTAGTTTAACACCCTCATTACCAAGAGTACTAAATGGGCTTCTGAAGTTAGTAGACATATCTGTGTGATGGAAGGAAGTCATGAATTTGATTAAGGGTATGTTCACATGGCCTATTTACGGACGTAAATCGGGCGTTTTTGCCCCGAATTACGCCCGAAAATAGCGCCTCAATAGCGCTGACAAACATCTGCCCATTGAAAGCAATGGGCAGACGTTTGTCTGTTCACACGAGGCGTATATTTACGCGCCGCTGTCAAATGACGGCGCGTAAATAGACGCCCGCGTCAAAGAAGTGACCTGTCACTTCTTTGGCCGTAATTGGAGCCGTTATTCATTCACTCCAATGAATAGCAGCGCCAATTACGGCCGTAATTGACGCGGCGTTCAAGCGCCTGCACATGCCGGTACGGCTGAAATTACGGGGATGTTTTCAGGCTGAAACATCCCCGTAATTTCAGCCGTAACGGACGCCCTCGTGTGAACATACCCTAACAGGGTTTTCTGCAGGATACCAACGGTATTTACAGTTCTGACAAAGTTACAGTGACCCTCCAGAACAATATTATTCAGCCTGACATATATGTTACAAATTATAAGTGGTTAATTCCCACTACCAAAAATATACCCATTGACATGATGATGGTTATCATCAATCCTTGCATACTTAGAGGACATATGGAGAAGTGGTACAGCTATACTGCTTCCATTAACTCAGGTATCATTATTATTATTATTATCATCGGCACAGTCTAGTGAATGGGCGGCAGGTAGAGAAATATGACGTGTTTCACATACAGTAAGTCTGCCTGTTCTCTCCAGTCTACAGTGCCGTAAGAGGAGTGATGGATCATCATGTTGGGCTTTACAATCCCAGTGTCCCTCTATTTTGTTGCTTTCTAATGTTCAGAAGCTCTTTCTAGAGAAACTGTTTTCTTTGTAATCTTTGCCATCACTGATTGATTTTCAGGCCATATTGTGCCATGTGGCAACTCGCAGCAGTACTATTTGAAAATAGACAAGAAGTAACAGATATCACTTACATTTTTACTTTGGATTCAAGTGGCTGCTGACAGCCAAGATATTTTTCGGTTTTATTATCTAGATCCATGTCCACCTGGTGACTGAAGAAACATAAAATAGTCATAATAAAATCATGTAGTCACAAATAAAAATAAATCACATTTTCAAAAAACAAAATGTTAACTACTGCAGAACACATTGGTAAAAAAAAACAATGAAACATTAATACATGTGATTATAGCTTGGGCAGTGGCGTAACTAACACGCTAGCAGCCGTAGCGGCTGCTACGGGGCCCGGGGCTTGAGGGGGCCCGTGCCGCCAGCCAACGTGCCCCCCCAAATGCCCGGTGGCGCTGCTAGCAGCCGTTATGGCTGCTACAGCGGTAGTGCCGCTACTATGGGGCCCGCACCGCCGAGCCTCCAAGTATGGGCTGGGTGACACAGGCCCTCTCATGTCTGTAGGTGTCGCTAGAACCAGAGGGGGCCCCGATGCTAGCGGTAGCCAAATACATGATTTAGCACTGAATGGCTGGGCATGCTCCGTGCCCGACCATCCAGTGGCTTACAATGACACTGATTGGCTAGCGGAGCGATGACATCATCGCGCCGCTTCCATGCTTGTAAGGTGGTGATTGACGGGGCAAGTCATTCTGCCCCGCCAATCAGTGGCATTGGACGACGCTATCGCTATATGCATCACCAGTGAACAGCGTGGAAACGGGAGCATGTGAGTATGTCAAGTTTATTTATTTTTTTCTCATAAAAATGTGAGTGCCATTATCTATAGTGGGGGGGTCGTCTTTATGTGGGCCGTTATACGCAGGGGGGGTCTATATGTGGGCCACTATATACAGGGGGGTCTATATGTGGGGCATTAGCTACAGGGGAGGTCTGTATGTGGGGATGTGGGGCACAATCTACAGGGGGGTCTATACGTGGGGATTTGGGCCACTATATACAGGGGGCTCTATATGTGGGCCACTATCTACAGGGGGGTCTATATGTGGGCCACTATCTACAGGGGGGTCTATATGTGGGCCACTATATGTGAGACACTATACAGGGGTATGTAGCTATATGTGGATCACTATCTATAGGGGAGCTATTTTTTTCGGGTACTTTCTATAGGGGAGGGCTATATGTGGGACACTATATACAGGGGTGGGTTACCTGTGTGGCACTACCAACAGGGTGGCTATATGTAGTGCACAGTCTACAGGGGTGGCCTATATGTGGAACACTATATACAGGGGTGGGTTACCTGTGGGGCACTAGCAACAGGGTGGCTATATGTAGTGCACAGTCTACAGGGGTGGGCTATATGTGGGACACTATACAGGGGTAGCTATATGTGAGACACTATCTAAAGAGGTGGACTATACGTGGAGCACTATCTATAGGGGAAGCTATATGTAGGGCAGCACGGTGGCTCAGTGGTTAGCACTATTGCCTTGCAGCTCTGGAGTCCATATGTGGGCACTATCTACAGGGGCTTCTATGTAGGTCACTATCTACAGAGGCTCTATGGGGTCACTATCTACAGGGGGCTATGGGGTCACTATCTACAGGGGGCTATGGGGGCACTATCTACAGGGGGCACAGTGTGTGTGTATGACATAGCGTGTGGTACTATTATAATCAGGGACACAGTGTATGGCACTATTATAGTTAGAGGTGCAGTGTACGGTGCTTTATTATATTTAGAGGTGTTGAGAATTTTAACTTTGTTTATAGGTGCAGAAATGTTTTAAAAGTGAGAAGCTGAAGACATCTGAGCGGAAAACTACAGAAATGGGTTATGGCCAGTAGAAATCCATCATAGAGGTCTGGACCGGAGGGAGAAGAAAAGAACTAGAATCTGAGACGTCACCGGTGAGTCACATAATGTAAATGTTAATTCTGCCTCTAATCGGTATTGTAGTCACTGTGTGATCTGCAGCGAGATGATTATGATATGATATTTTTTTGTGAAACAGCATCTCCCAGCATTTCCTCACCATTGTTCGGGACAAGCTGGGAGCTGCAGTTTTACACTGTACAAACCTATACGGCAGGGGTTGCACTAAATTGAGCTGTATTTGTTCTAGTGTTGTATATATGTATTGATCTTGGTTCTGATGCTGTATTTATGTACTGTGCTTGGTTGTGGTACTGTATATATGTTAGATCTTGGTTCTGGATATTTAGTTTATATAGGATATATTTATAATAACAAAATTGCAGGGCAGATGGTATTTTTCTCAATTCATTGTAAATTTAATAGGCATTTGTCAGGTAGTTTTAACCCCTCGAACCGCCTCCATGCGGTAATACATGACCTGACAATATTTCCAAACATTCCCTTGTATGGTTTTTTCAGATGCAGCAAAATCCTTAAAATCCACTTTTAAAACGACACACACTATATGCTAATTACTCATTAGAGGGTCATGGAGCAGTGCCGCAATGCTGAAGAGTCACATAGTCCTGCCTCCAAACCCACCTTTCCATGTCTGAGTGACATCTCCCTGGCTGATACACCTTTCTCGGATGCGCCATTGCCTTGTGGCACTATACACAAGGGGGGGCTGTGTGGCACTATACACAAGGGGGAGCTGTGTGGCACTATACACAAGGGGGAGCTGTGTGGCACTATTTACAAGGGGGAGGACTGTGGCTCTATCTACAGGGGGCTGAGTGTGGTGCAATCTACAGGGGTCTGTGTGCTGTGTGCTGCACTTTCTACTTTCACAGCCCCTGTGAGCACTGTATACAAGGGAGTGGGGCTGTGTGGCACTATATACAGTGGGAGCTGTACAGCGCTATACACAGTGGGGGCTTTATGGCGATATCTACAGGGGGGCTGTATGGCACTGTCTACAAGGGGGAGGTGGGGGCGCTATCTACAAATGGGGTGTTACACTGTCTATAGGCGGGGCTATATAGCACTGTCTACAGGGGGGCTGTATGGCACATTCTACAGGGGGCACTATTGATAAGGGGGTCTGCTTGTGGCACCCGGGGGGGGGGCCCGGTCAAGAGTTTGCTATGGGGCCCAGCCTTTCCTAGTTACGCCCCTGAGCTTGGGTAAACTGTTTCTGGAACCATTTACTAATGGAGAATTGCATTTGCCATTTTTACTTGCGGTTTACCGTGTTATGGCATTGATAACACATTATATCAATTTTGTCCGTTGTGTTCCTCTAATTACAAATTCTATATTGGGTAAATCTACGGCCAAAAGTTGTTGTGCTGCCCATCACAACCAATATGATGCTTGCATTATTTTTCTACACTATGATAATGTCAGTGAGGGTGTATTCACGCTGCATTTCCAGTGTACATTGGAGCTATATGTCAGGAGGATTTTCCGACGCTTACCTCAGACAGAAACCTCTGAAATATGGCACTGTATAGACATACGTTGTCCATAGGCTCCCATATAAAAAAAAAGTTTACTTATATATATATATGGTATATGTTTTTTATTGGATTCCTCTTGACTGTGCTGTTCCATAGATTTGAAAAGGTATACTGACCTATACGGGTCCAATGGATGCCGAAAGGACAGTCTTTTGCATCCGGCAGGCTAATAGGTCTACCCATAAAAAATGCAGCAAAATTCTGTGTGCGAATCCAGCCTTACAAATGTCAGTAAAGACATAAAAAACCACAGACTGATTAATTATTGGTAGGGAAGAGTGCAATGAGGGTTCGATCGCTGTGACTATTGCCAATCACTAGAATGGAGCGACATCGGTGTTAGGAAAGCATGTATCACTTTGTCTCCTGATTGCTCTTTTTATTATAGTCAATGGCTAACCATGTGCCCCCTAAAAAAAGGCCAAGTGGGTCCAACAGGAGACAAGGTGGCATAACGCTTTCAGCACTGACACTTTTTCTTGTGATCACGGGCGTTCACAGTGTTGGACACCCAACGGTCAGACATTGATGACCTTTGGATGTTTGCCTTAGCTCTGTTTTTAATTTCTTTTTCTGAGCCCGGACTTATTCTTGTGAAGTCAAGTTTAAGTTCACCTCACCTTTCTACAATGCAGGCTCCATCATGGATTTGTTCAAACGAGTGCTGAAGCCTTCCGACTTCTTCCTGGAAGAAGAGAAAAAGATGGATGTTTAGTGTACGCTCATTATCATATCATGCAAATCTCAATCTGAGAACTGAGCTTTACTTTAGATCTGAAAATTAATGCATACATTTTAAGTGTGCAGAAAAAAACAACGTATTGAGAAATATATGGAAAGTGAAACTGCCTGCCAATACATTTTACAGAGGGAAAGAAAGACAAATGGAGATACATATCAATGTTGATAATTCCCCAGAACTGACTATGTCAATAGCTCATTTGCTGGTTTGCCTTTACTCAATAACCCGTTCAGTGCCACAATAGAATTAATGAGTTAAACATATCTATCCTTAGACTGTAATCTGTAGCATTATGACAGATATACTCATTTAGATCTTACATTCCTATAATTGCTCCTTAACCCCACTCTCCTTACATTTGTCTTTGTGGCTAATCCATTTGTGCTTCAATAAAGAGCTGGAGCAGGATTAAAAACCAGACGCGTCTGACAAGTGGATTTTTTTCTTGCACCATTCAAATTATTCTTTTTATATTAAAATGTCTGCATACATAAAGATATTCTGAGTCCCTTCAGAACATCTGAGTGACAATGGGATATGACTGGCAGCCAGGGAAAGATAAATGGTGCATTTTTGAACTCCGGAATGCTTAAGGCATGAATATTTTGTTGGTTTTAATGAAGTAACATATGAAAAAAATATTGCTTTTGCTTTATTCTGTGCAATTTTTGCTTAAAGGGGAAGGATATGGTCCGCAATTATTCTTCATTCTTAGCATTTGCTTTTTCCCTTTGAATTCTGATAGTAATCATTCATCAGTGAACACCAAAGCCCATATAAGAATTCAGGTGGGTTCTTAATCTTCCACTGTGTTCTAAAACCCCCAGGCAAAAGCTGGTTGGAAAACATCTAGTTTAAAAAATGGAATTATTTTATAAATAGTGCTGAATCTTAGGCCAATTTTAAACAGACATTTTAGTGTCTGTATTATAGGGTGATCTATGTCAGGACCAGGAAGCCAATACGCTTGCAAATTTACTACTGTCACTTTTTGGGTTGTTTTCTATTGCTAGTTATGAAACTTTTTACTAGCTCCTTGAGTGGTCTAAGTGGCTATTAAAGCCTGCAATAATATATTCCCCCCTATTTCCCCTCTCGGAGCAGGTCCTGCGTTTCTCTGACACACAGGATCTACATAATATCGATCACATCTAAGTTATGAACAGAGACACGCAGGACCCGCTCTCAGCCAAGCTGTCAGTTTAGCTGAACTGACGAATTCGGCTAAGAAAAAATGATATGACTTCTTTATATACAGGATACATAGAAGCTGTATCGTAAAAAGTGAAATTTTTTTTTTTATAAAAATCTATTTGAAAGTTGCTTAAAAACACATACAGAGGTAGCCAAGTTTATCTTGACTGATAACCTACTGCAGCGTGATATCACATAACAAAAGCCATTGAAATGTCATTGAAAAAGTCAAGTTAAAGTTTTCATGACACTGTGTATTTAATGTAAGAGTCAAGATAAAGATGCCTACATCTGTAACACATTGATTTCATTAAAAAAAAATCCTTCCAAAGGTGTCCATATCCTTTAAAGGGAACCTGTCACCAGAATTTCACCTATTGAACTTATCCCTCGCTGGCCGCTGCTATGAAAAGTTCATTGCCGTTATCCCCTCTCCTAAACTCCTCCTCCGACTTTAAATAATGGTCTGCAAACATTTTGCATCTTTTATCGTCATAATCCGGTGTTCCTTTATGCGCACACACCAGAAGATAACATCAATGCACAAGCGCGGGCTTTTGTGTGCTGGGGATAGACGAGGAGCTGTCAATCAAAATTAAGGAGGAGGGGTAAACTCGGAAAGACTTGAGAATGAAGATATGACTCTTTTCAAACAAAGATTTGACTCTTTTATGCTCATTAGCATACGGGGTGGGAACACTAAAAAACTGAATACAAAAGCTACAGAGCCGACTAAGAAGACAATTATAGGTTATATAGAAATGATTTTTCACCCACCACTACCACCAGGTATTGTTGGTTTAATAGGTGAAATGCTGGTGACAGGTTCCCTTTAAGGCCATTTTCACATGGCAGTATTTTGCATCAGTATTTTTAATGTAATGTAAATTTTAGGAGTAGGTCTAAAACACTAAAGAGGTGCAAATCTTTCTATTCTACCCCCCCAATCCCGGCTTAGTCTTACAAAAACTTGATGTGTGCATTTCTGGCACCCATTTGACATATTGTATCTGTCAAATGGATCTGTTACAAAAAAGGCATACAGCTGCAAACAGTTGCAATCTATTTAATGAAAGCATTTTTCTTTTTTTAAGGAAAATTAAATTTTTTGGGGCTTTAACGTATAATTTGTTTTATGGTGTCTTGTTGTTATGAAAAGTTCTGCAGCCCAATTTTTTCCAATCAAAGATA
Source organism: Rhinoderma darwinii (assembly GCF_050947455.1). NCBI lineage: Eukaryota > Metazoa > Chordata > Amphibia > Anura > Rhinodermatidae > Rhinoderma > Rhinoderma darwinii. Next base: position 126,592,259 of record NC_134690.1, on the reverse strand, counting down.
AGAAAAACTTGTCCAACATCAGGAAAAGCTATGCAGTGCTATGGGTAAGGATGAGCGCAGCATCCAAAACGCGTAAGCATACTTGAGTCTAAGCAATGGACTCTGTATGGGATTTTAATGCATGACATTAAAGTGAAGTTTTAAAGCAGCTTTTCCTGTTGCTGAACACAGTTTTCTTATCTTTGGCTATATCTGGCTGGAGCGTGTAATGTGCACTGGAGATGTCATGCTTCAATGAGCGGTGAGCTGGTTTTCTTCTCAGCACTCCAAGTTTTTTAAAAATCAAAAAAAGTATCTAGACGAGACTATCTAGCTATTATACTCTATAATTTTGAGACTGCACCAAAGGGAATATCGTTTGGACCCCACTCAACAAAGTTTGTGCCAACTACTTAGAAAATTATCTATTTAGTCATCAAAGGAACAACATGCATCAATACTTTTCCTCTACCTCTCATTAAGTAGAACCCTGGATATGTCAATATTGCAAACAAACTTGATGACTGCCTTTGTCATAAAACCCATGCAGTGACCTTGTCCTGTAGTAGTATTTCTCTTTAACGGTCTATTAGACTACAAAGGTACGGTAAATAGGAAATAAAAATCAAGAAGCTTAACAACGCTGCAAAACACATTGGAAGAGACATGCAAAACTGCTGAATGCAAGTTGGTATAAATGGCTCTGTAAAGGACATATGTATTCTATATACCAGCGGTTTTGTATATAATTGATAACGGGTATAAAATAAAACCCAAAGTGTAACTTTGCTTCAATGCATAATCTGTAACAGGACCCCCACCTACCATATACGATTTATAAAACTGGTGACTTCTTATATGACCCCCTTAGGCAGGGCCGGCATTAGGGGTGTGTAACCTGTGCCATTGCACAGGGCGCATCACTCCAGCAGGTGGAAGGGGGCGCTGCGCTGGATGCCTTCCTCTGCTTGTTTCAGAAGTGCCCAGGCCCGGCGACTCAGCAGCTATCTTTCCGTTGGGGCACTTCTTCTCTCAGTGGCGTCGCTACCACTGTTGCAACCATAGCGGCTGCTAGCGGCAACCCCATGGCCGGCGGCGCCACTAGCACTCGCTGCAGGTACTACAGCGGTAGCGACGCCACATTCAATAGTATTTGCATCCTTAGATACTATTGAATACTACCGTGTTTCCCCGATAGTAAGACACCCCCGATTGTAAGACGTATCGGGGGTTTCAGGGGGGTCGGCTAATATAAGCCGTACCCCGAAAGTAAGACATATGTCTTACTTTCGGGGAAACACGGGGGTATTGCCGCCTCCTGCCCACTTCCGCGCCGCCCCCCTCTCCATACGTCACCGCGCCGTCCCCTGCACTTGTCAATGCCGCCTTAACGCCGAAGGACGGATATATCCGTCCTCAGCAGCTGCTAGTTCGCGCAGGAGGACGGATATATCCGTCATGTGATGGCGCGGGTACTGAGACTGTACCCACGCGATCAGCGGCAGGAGCACGGCTGTTATACACAGCCTGGCTCCTGCTGCAACTGCCGGAATCGAAGCGCGCGCCGATTCCGGCAGTTTAACCCATTAAATGCCGCTGTCAATAGTGACAGCGGCATTTAATGTGTTTGACAGAGGGGGGAGCTCCCTCTGTCACCCGATCGGCGCCCCCGCAAACAAATCGCGGGTCGCCGTCGGGTTTCCATGACAGCCGGGGGTCTAACAAAGACCCCCAGGTCTGCCTTCAGCATCTGCCTGTTAGGCGATGCCGGAGGCATGACCTAATAGGTTGCCTGTCAGTTTTACACTGACAGGCAATAATGCTTCAGTATACTAAGTATACCAAAGCATTATATATGCGATCGGCACATCGCATAGTGAAGTCCCCTGGTGGGACTAAAAAAAAAAATGTAAAACAGTTAAATAAAGTTTGTGAAAAAAAAAAAAAAAAAAAAATTCGACTATTTTTTTCCAATATAAGACATACCCCGAAAGTAAGACATAGTGGGGCTTTTGGGGATAAAAAGAAAGTAAGACACTGTCTTACTTTCGGGGAAACACGGTATAGCAGAGCAGGAAGTTGTCTCCCTGCTCTGCTATCTACTAGCACCACTGTAGCTCCCTGAAGGAGCGTAATTCCCGTGTGGCCGGGAACGGAGCGCTTTGTGTCTCTGTTTATATATGGAAAGTGACATCAGGGGCAACCCCTGAAGCGGAATCCCCGTCAACAGTGTTGCCGACGCTGTGACCAGGGATTCCACTCCTGGAGAAGCCTTTGACGTCACTGTCCATAAATGGACAGAGTCGTCAGGGGCTTCTCTTGGAGTGGAATCCCTGATGCTGTGACCGGGGTTCCCACTCCAGGAGAAGCTCCTGATGTCACTGTCCATAAATGGACAGAGATGACAGGGGCTTCTCCTGGAGTGGAATCCCCAGTCACAGCATCGGCAATGCTGAGGATGGGGATTCCGCTTTAGGAGTTGCTCCTGATGTCACTGTCCATATATGGACAGAGACATTAAGCGCTCCACCCAGGATCGGAATCCCCGGCCATAGAGGGATTACGCTCGTTCAGGTAGCTACAGTGGCGCTATCTACAGGAAGGGGGTGCTATCTACAAGGGGGCTGAGTGGCACTACCTACAAGGAGGTGTCTGGCACTACCTACAAGGGGGCTGAGTGACACTACCTACAGGGGGCTGTGGCAAAACCTAGAAGGGGTGGGGCAAAACCTACAACTGGGCTGTGTGGAACTACCTACAAGGGGGCTGTGTGGCACTACCTACAGGGGGGCTGTGTGGCACTACCTACAGGGGGCTGTGTGGCACTACCTACAAGGGGGCTGTGTGGCACTACCTACAGGGGGCCTGTGTGGCACTACCTACAAGGAGCTGTGTGGCACTACCTACAAGGAGCTGTGTGGCACTACCTACAGGGGGAATCTGTGAGTGGCGGGCTGATGGTCATTTTAGTGAGTTTGGTGGGCTGATGGTCATTTTACTGTGAGTGGGAGGCTGATGGTCATTTTACTGTGAGTGGCAGGCTGATGGTCATTTTACTGAAGGAATTTTGAGGTAGATTTTTTCTGCCTTACAAAAAACGCTGTGTGAACATACCTTAAGAGTGTTGTGCTTGTTTTTAGCCGTTTTCTGTCTTTCTCTAAACAATTTTGTTTTTCCAGGGGCGCCTCGAATCCGAAAAGGTTGGGAAACTCTGTACTAGGCTACAAGATAACGCCAGCCTACGCAAGGATCCAGCTTGTGGAGCAGCTCAATTCGTCGTGGCAATTTTTTTTGTTTGGGGGCACTGTCTACAAGGGGGAGGTGGGGGAGTGTATGGCACTGTCTACATGGGGGAGGTGGGGGTTGTATGGCATGATCTACAAGGGGGAGGTGGAAGATGTATGGCAGTGTCTACAAGGAGGAGGTGGGGGATTATGGCACTGTCTACAAGGAGGAGGTGGGGATTATGGCAATGTCTACAGTGAGGCTGTATGGCACAATCTACAGGTTGGCACTATCTACAAGGGGGCTGTGTGTGGCAGCCAGGGGAGGGGGGCATTATACTGTGTGGAGGCCACTAATCGGATATGGCACTTAGGGGGCATAATACTGTGTGGGCACAATTAGAGGACAAAATACTGTCTCCTTGAAGGGATTGTATTATATTATTATTATACTGTATGGGGGCACTAAAGGGGCATTATACTGTGTGATGGCACTATATAGGGCATTATACTGTGGGGGGGCATTATACTTTTTTTATGGGGCATTTTTTTTATGATGAGGTGGGGCGCCGAAAGATAATTTTGCACGGGGCGCCATCTATCCCAAGGCCGGCCCTGCCCTTAGGTACAAGGGCATGGGTGTAACTGCTACCTCTGCACCCTCTAAAGCTATGCCCCTGCATAAGACTACAATATACATGTCTCCACCCATGTCTATAAGCAGAATAAAGATTACCCTTCTGGTTTTTATATATGTGATGGAAGTCAGCCATGTAATAACCTGGTTTAGGCTGGTTTTACACACAGTGTTTTGCTGTATTTTTTGTGATGTTTTTGTTGCATTTTCATTGCATTCTTTTAGGTCAAAAACGCTGCGGCCAGATGTTACTTTAAAGTAAGTAAAGTAAAATATTTAAAAAAAACTACATACAGTACACAGTGTTTTGGTTTGTGACGTCTTATGGGTTTGTGGGGTCAGTGACGCTTTTCTCAGAGTCTGGACAGCCGTACAGACTTTTTACTTCTCACAGCAATCCTCTGTGAGCTAAGAACATCAGCTACACCACAGAACTCTTCTCCTTGTCTGACAGTTTGCTACAAAAATTTTTTATTCTAAATAAAATTTGGAGTTGAGGCTCTGATTACATGCGTGTCGCAGATTTCGTCATACTAGATGGGAAGAATACCGCAGCAGGCAGCCTTATTCTTTCCGTCAAAATGGCAGACACCCCGATGGAACTCGTTGGAGCCAGTTATAAGTTAATGGGGTCCACCAGGTGCCATTGGTGTACATCGTGCAATGGATGCGAAATTCCCTCAATTGAAAACGTAGATTGTAAACTACTCAAAAGTCGCAATCTGTTAGAAAAATTGCAACTTTGGAGCTGTTTACTCCGCTCTCGACCCTTTTATAAAAAAAAGGGGGCAGGGCCATCAGCGGCCTGACAGATTTATTATATTTATTGTAGTGGAAACCTAAGCAACTAGATTACATAGATTTCACCCTGGGGCAAGGGGCATAACAAGGTAGAGGCTGGCCCCGTGCCTGGCCCTGTACGGCTATCCCCATGACAGGGACATTAAAATCAATGAAAATAAATTATAAAAAAACAATAACTCACCTCATTCCTTTGCTTTTTCTTCCTGGATCTCCTCAGGCTCTCACATCAGGCCGCGCGCATACAAGGTCCTGACGCCAGGCAGCATCTGGGCATTATATGCATGTATGCATAGTGGCCTGATGTGGGAGCTTGAGGAGATCCAGGCGGGGGAGAAGCGGTGCAGCGAAGTGAGTCATTTTTTTTATTTTATGTTCGATCTAGGGGAAGAGAGAGAAAGGGCTGGCACCAAGTCCGCAATTGCCATCCGAAAGATGCAACACATTTATTAAGAGGAGTTCACCTCTTAATAATTGTGTCGCATCTTACTCCAGTGAACTGTATATTAAGAACTGAATATTAAGAACTGCGTATGAAACGCCAGTCTTAATAAATCTCCCCCATCATTTATTAAGACTGTAATAAGAAACTACAATAACAGACATTAAGTGTTTGAATAATTTAAATGTGCAGCAGTCAGAAAATCTATAGTAATTTCAGTTTTGCACCATTGAACATGAAATATTGACTAGTGCTCAATTGTAGCTGAATTTATGAAGCTAGCTATATTGGTGTACACACAGAAACAGATTAGTTGTGCTCCAAACTGCAATGAGAGGGTTCATGTGGACAGAAGGGAGAGATTTATTAGGACCTACGTTTCATGCGCCAGTCTTGAATTGTCGCATATTTTAGCGCAAACAACAAATTCACAAAAATGGCACAAATCGCTTGATAAATTGCACCAAGTTGTTTTGGATTTCTAACATTTCAAAACGTTCATATTTACCAACTGAGAGAGATGAACAACTATCTTGAATACTATCCAACAAGCAATACGTGTAAAATTGATGTTTTTCTCCTGAGGAGGTGCACATACTTATTTTCTGACTTCTACATGGTCTTTGGTGCATCACCATTATGAAGATTATTTATTTTTAAAGATCCAACACTGGCTTTAAAAATTTTAAACATATATAATAGAGAAGGCTTGAAAATGCTTCCATGGAGGAAGTGAAACGTTGCTGTGTTGGGTGAATAAATTCATATTTTTTGCTATCGAGTGCTGCTTCTGGGCTCTATTTTTTGTATATTCATGAGGAGTACGTCACTCCTTGATATTTGAAGCTAGCACCAGCCGTTTTTGTTTTTTTACACTGTGCTTCTCCTACTATTTGCTTGATCCTGTATAATAGAGAAATATGTAATAGAGATATGATTTTTTAAATACTATGGAAGTAACCCAGTCATTTTGGGCCAGAAGTTCAGCAGTACATAACAATAAAGACAAGTATAATAATCATGAGTTTAATGAATGACACACTGGTACAGAAGGAGAGAGGACCTTGCCTGCGAGTACTTACAATCTACAAAGTATAGAGCCCCACAATGTAAAAACTGATTAAAGCAGATTTGCTGACTGTAGGACTCTCCTCTAGGGGAACTGAGCAAGCCGCTTACAGCATCCCAGAACTCTAGTTGGGGCTCTAAAGTATCTTATAACCAAAGTGCCACTGTCTCACAAAAATTGTGCATTTAATGATAAAATATTGGTTCTCTGAAGCCACCACTAGAGGGAGCTTAAGAGTTTGCTGCATACAACTTTTACAATAAACTCAATAATAAAAAAACATTATGCAGGCACTCCTAATTTTCCTGTAGCAGCGACAGTAGGCAGCCAAAACGCTCAAAAAAAACAGTCAAGCAGGTGATTTTGGAGCCATGTATCAGAAAAACAGCTCTGAGCTCAATAAAGAAATATAAAAATGAATCATCAAATAATTTGAAAAATGATGTTATAGGGTAAAGGCAATGCTACTACTGACAGTCTTTCAGTGGAAGGCTTTTTGGTTCAATTCACCTGCCACACCATGATTTATATGTTGTGCTGTCTAGAGGCAAAACCAAAACTGTTCAAGGCAATTAGGATGAAATCTTGCAGGGTAAAGAATATCTGGCATCTAGCTCAGTGTAGGAAATGGCTTATAAATGCTAAATTGCCGGCAAAAGAGAGTATATATATATATATATATATATATATATATATATATATATATACACACATATATACTCTCTTTTGCTGGCAATTTAGCATTTATAAGCCATTTCCTAGACAGAGCTAGATGGCAGATATTCTTTACCCTGCAAGATTTCATCCTAATTGCCTTGAACTGTTTTGGTATATATATATATATATATATATATATATATAGCAATAGAAAGCAGCAGCACTCACTAAAAACAAATGTGTAGGTGCCAAGCAAGTCGTCCAGATCCAAGGACAAGGCAGTATATAAAAATAGAAATCTTGCAGCACTCCAAAAGTGTGAAAAATAAGTGGTTTATTCAGCCAACAAACAGCTGTTGGCTGAATAAACCACTTATTTTTCACACTTTTGGAGTGCTGCAAGATTTCTATTTTTTTATATATATATATATATATATATATATATATATTTTGTGACATCTGGGGACCACTTAGCTCACAGGATCGCCATCTCCAGGGTGAGATGGTTGGCACACTTATAAAGTTCACTCCAACTCATGGAATAAAAGTTTATACCAGCCGCAGCTAGCTTTATTGTCTACACCACAGCAAGCAGTGTTACTCTAACTAAACATTAATTGTCCCTCACTAAGAGACCCTGAGCCTTGTGCCCAGTACCTCAGAACATAGGCAGTTTTATCTTAGATGTTGGTGACTCTCACAGGCTAGCATGCCTGTCTTCCCCAGACTGAGAGCCCTGTGTGAACTGCACACACCTCAATTAAAGAGCCGCCTCAGGTGAAGCCTAACTAGGCTCATCAGACAGCCCAAGACATGGACTGTCTGTATGGAGTGGAAGACCACCCTTCTCCTTCACACTCCAGCAAACCAGGCCCTATTCCAGGCTTTACACCCAAGCAACAGCAGAGAAAACCCTCTCTGCTGCACATGCTCCCTGGTTGCTTAAAAACTGACAGTTTCTGCACTGTCCAGTAGCTGCACTGCTACTATATATATATATATATATATATATATATATATATATATATATATATATATATATATATATATATATATATATATACATATATATGTATACATATAAACATCAGGAAAACACAGGGAATAATTACTTGTCATTCACTAATAAGTCTATCGGTGTCAATCTTCAAGCTGCAAATCATCCATTTAGACTAAAGAGCTATGTGTTCTATGGTTCCTACATGTACAGTGAAAAACGATCAGTCCCAAAATACTTATTAGCAGATTTCTGGACTCTGCAGCAGTTTTATAATGAATTATCATGCTGTTCTCATAAAAATGATTAAAAGCAAATCTCAACATCGATAATATTCATAAACGGTAAATGAGATAAGGTAAATTGCTGTCACGGAATTAACAGTGTGTAATAAACAAATAAAAAAGGGACACTGAATACTATATTGGCAAAGATACAAGAACGTTAATAGGACAGTGTTCTACAGGAGGCAGCATTATTAGACCGCCAGGCATAAAATTATACAGACACAGTTTAGTATTACTATATATTATCATTAGAGGAGAGATATAGCTTTCCTCAGCCAGGTCTCTAAAGGTCTATGCCATCATATAATGAGAACAACTGTTAAATATTTAATAACCACTGCAGGAACTCTCACCATTAAGACTAGAAATTGCTATTAAATATACCATGGGAGTGTATTGATGCAATTTATTGAACTCATTACATCTAACCTTCCAAGATCACTTGTTACAAACATGTTTAATCAAGGGTTAATGTGTTTCTACCATTAAATGATTTTATGCTTCAGGAAAAATATTCTGGAGGACCAATAACAATCCACTGGTTTATTGTATTTTATTTTATGTTACGCTTTGTAAGGCTCTGTTCTTATTAGCGTCATGACTTCTGTTCTTAAAGGGGTGGTTCTCCTACCCTAATTTCTTACTTTTAAAAAGGTCTGGGCGCACTAAATATCTTATAATAACCCCCCCCCCCCCCCAATACCTTCTTCTTGTTTCTGATGTTTTCCTCACGATTCCTCTCCTTGAAAAGTTTTCTGTTTGTTTACATCCCAGAGTTCCACGTTAGTTTCCGATCCCGCTTAGACTACATTTACCACAATGCATAGAGCTGGTATTTCAGCCAGCTCCAAAGCCACTTAGCACACCTCCTCTGTTCTCAGAGAGACCGCACATTGGTTCTCCGTTGGTTGCTGGGAATGGCGCAGGCGCAGTGTAGTCAGCAGGGCTTGTGTGAAGAAAGAATACTCATGCAGGTGCAGTGGAGGCAATGGACTGAGCATGTGTGGAGGCAATGGACTGAGCATGCGTGGAGGCAATGGACTGAGCATGCGTGGAGGAAAAGTCCCTTGTATTGTCAGCTGTAGGTGATTGACCATTATATGTCAGATTCTGGAAAACCCCTTTAACACAACCATGACATCTTTGATGGATCCATTTGGAATGGTTCCTAACAAACCACGATGGATCCTACTGACTTATAATGAGACATGTCAAGTTTTCTTCGGGTTGCCATTGTTTCTATAGCAGGAATAGCACAGCAGAATTTGATATTCTTGTCGTCAAAACACAATGGAAACCCAACAGAACGGAGACCAGCACGGGTGTGAATAGAGCCTAAGGCGTCATTCACGCGAGCGTGACAGATTTACGCACGTAAAAAACACGCATAAATCCGTCCGTGTGCATTGCGTTTTTGCATCAGTGTACTTTGCGTGTGGTATATGTTTTTCACTTGTAAGCACTTTCTTTCAACAAAATTGATGCGTGAAACACGGACAGCACGTCGATGTGCGTCCGTGTGCTGACCGTGGTTTTCACACGCCCATTGTCTTCATTGGGCAACTAGGTGCGTGAAAACCCACCAATATAGGACATGCAGTAAGTTTCACGCAACGGATACCAGCTGCGTGAAAACTCATGCTTGTGTGAATAGCCAATTGAAATCAATGGGTCCGTGTGCTGTGTGTTGTTTCAACGCACAGCACAGGGACAAGAATCACGCTCGTCAGAATGAGTCCTAAATAAGATATTTTTGACAGTAGCGGAGCTCACACCAGTATATCTGTTGTAAAGGTGAAAGGCTATCTGTAGAGAGGCAAGTCTGGTGTTGTATATTGAGTCTTAAAGGCAATTCACAATTTTTAACACTGTCACTTTTAATTCTCCAAAATTCTGTCCTAACTAATGTCTTAATTGTTAACGTAGCAGTCGGAGCTCTTTTTTTTTATTTTTTTTTAATATACAGATCTACAAATCCCTTGCATAGAAATAACATTTAAAGATACATTTCTGTGTACCTGCAACCATCAGGAGTTTACTGTATATTGTGTTATTAATTAGTTCAATGCTTAAAGGGTAACTAAACTTTCAAAAATCATTTGACATGTCATAGTGATCGCTAAACGAAGAGGCACCTCCCTCACCCGAGCGATTCTGCAGCTTTGTTTTAGCAATCGGTGGTGTTCTCAGTGCTTGGACCCCCATTGATCAAATATTCTCACATGTTACTATGACATGTCAAAAGATTTTTGAAAGTTTAGTTAGCCTTCAAGTAGTATGCAGTAAGCTCTCAAAGTGGTGGCCAGAATTGTATCATTTAACTCAATGGCTATCCAGGGTATTTGGACAATCAGAACAAATTGAGCTCTAACGATATACTGTATACGATACTATAAATATATATTATGAAATTAATTAACAGACAATTATGAACCTATTTTTAAAAAAAATTATGTTCATCGGCAGACATTCACTTTACGGCTAATTTACATGACACTATTATTTAGCACTGAAAGATTAGGCGCATTCATAGCATTAAGAAGTTGCATTAGAAAAAAAAACAAATTTTTTTTTTACACTATAGGACTAAAAGTATGAGGAAACACCCTTCTAATTAAATGGTTTGGCCCTTTCAGTCTCACATTCCTAACAAGATAATACAATCAAGCATAAAGCTATTCATTCACCATAGGCACACATTAGTAGTACAATGAGTCATACTAATACTGTTAGTATACTATTGTGCCAGAAAACTCTTGTAATTGCATTGATAAATCTGGCCCAGTCACTAACAATGTGGCATTGCCATAGGCTTCTATCTTTCCAACAAGTCAATTTTTCTGTCCTCCTAAAACCCTGAGAAACTATAAGTACTGTTAACTCCAACCCGCACCATGACATAACTTTACATCATGGTGAGGACTAACTTCCTGCACCTCTACGTACATTTACAAAGGGTTGATGGCGTAGGCGCACAAGCTTTGCCTGTGGATATCTTGGATTCCAAGTTACTTAAAGAGGCTCTGTCACCAGATTTTGCAGCCCCTATCTGCTACTGCAGCAGATCGGCGCTGCAATGTAGATTACAGTAACGTTTTTATTTTTCAAAAACGAGCATTTTTGGCCAAGTTATGACCATTTTTGTATTTATGCAAATGAGGCTTGCAAAAGTACAACTGGGCGTGTTTACAGTAAAAGTACAACTGGGCGTGTATTATGTGTGTACATCTGGGCGTGTTTACTTCTTTTACTAGCTGGGCGTTAGGAATGGGAGTGTATGATGCTGACGAATCAGCATCATCCACTTCTGTTCGTTAACACCCAGCTTCTGGCAGTGCAGACACATAGCGTGTCACTCACTTCATGCCCCAGGTCCTGCATCGTGTCGGCCACATCGGCACCAGAGGCTACAGTTGATTCTGCAGCAGCATCAGCGTTTGCAGGTAAGTAGCTATATCGACTTACCTGCAAACGCCGATGCTGCTGCAGAATCAACTGTAGCTTCTGGTGCCGATGTGTCCTCGCTCGTACGACACGATGCAGGACCTGGGGCAGGAAGTGAGTGACGACACAGCGTGATCTCTCGAGAACACGCTGTGTCTGCACTGCCAGAAGCTGGGCGTTCTGAAGAGAAGTGGATGATACTTCTCGTCAGAACGCCCAGCTAGTAAAAGAAATAAACACGCCCAGATGTAACACACATAATACACGCCCAGTTGGACTTTTACTTTAAACACACCCAGTTGGACTTTAGCAAGCCTAATTTGCATAAATACAAAAATGGTCATAACTTGGCCAAAAATGCTCGTTTTTTAAAAATAAAAACGTTACTCTTATCTACATTGCAGCGCCGATCTGCTGCAATAGCAGATAGGGGTTGCAAAATCTGGTGACAGAGCCTCTTTAATAGTGACCGCAGCATCTAAGGAATTTAAACCCTTCCCTCTTTGGCCACTTTTGACCTTCATGACAGAGCCTCATTTTTCAAATCTGACATGTTTCATTTTATGTGGTAATAACTTCGGAATGCTTTTACCTATCCAAGCGATTCTGAGATTGTTTTCTCGTGACACATTGGACTTTATGTTACTGGCAAAATTTGCTCGATACATTCAGTATTTAATTTTAAAAAACACCAAAATGTATAAAAAAATTGCAAAAATTAGCATTTTTCTAAAAAAAATTTTTTTCGTATTTCAAAATTTTTGGATTTTTCAAAAAAAGAAAGTAAGGATACAGAAGGAAAAAAGGAATACGAGGGTACAAAAACAAAATCTGAACACAATGTGACATTTCTACATTTAACTCAACAAGTCTGTTTGATTTCCAATAATACCAATATTGTGAGATACTTCTCTCATCTACTAGTGTCAATATAGAGAGACTTGTACCATAAATTGACGCCTCTACCCGACATTTCCCAATTCCCTCCTGTCATCCCACAGCAGAAAACTATCTGTTAAGATAGTCAGGGATCAAATTACAGAGAAAGAACGATAGAAAGGAGAGAAAAAGGAAAACAGAAAAGATTAAAAGATATGAGGGAAGAGGGGAGACATCTCTCCCAGCTCTCTCCCCCCCCCCGCAGCACGTCCCTACGAACCAGAAATTCTAAGAACTCCCACCACTATTCCCAATTTGTTCACCCATAGCCCCTTTGTACCTGTCTGAGCCACAAAATTCGAGCCAGTAGAACCATGTCTTCCGGAATCTACCTGCTTGTTCAGGAGAGAAATGAAGCAACTCCTCCATTCTCCGAATGTTGTGCACCCGCTTCAACCATTGTCTAATCGATGGAGGCTCAGAGGACTGCCATTTCGCTGGAATACATGCTTTAGCTGCATTCAACAAGTGTCTCACCAGCGATTTCTTATACGTCCCTATAGAGATGTCATGATGATGCAACAGGATCCACGCCGGATCGTCTCCCAGGGCGAGTCCCGTAATCTCAAATATGACGTCTTGAACTTCTGCCCAAAAGGGGCGAAGACTGTCACAGTCCCAAAATATATGTAGTAGCGTACCTTCTTCCCTGTCGCATCTCCAACAGAGATGAGAAACCTCAGGAAATATTTTGTGAAGCACATGTGGGACTCTGTACCACCGGGATAGTAGTTTATAATTCGTTTCTTGATAAGCATTACAAATAGAAGCTTTATGTGAAAGGAGCATGACCTTCTCTTTTTGTTCTTGCGGTAGGGAGATCTGGAGCTCTCGCTCCCATTTCGCGATAAACGGTGGCGTGAAATCTTCTGCAGGAGAAATCAGTAAACCATAAATTTTAGACAATGCTCGTTTCACATGTCCCGTCTGGGAGCACAGCGTTTCAAACTTGGTCAGTCTGCGATCATAAGTAGCAGGTGCAGGTATACGAGCCAAGTAGTGAGATAGCTGTAAAGTCTGCCACTGTGATGCTACCGGCATGCCCTCAGGCTCAGCAAGTTCCTTCTCGCGTAGCCAAACAGCACGTCTACGAAAGTGACTAATCCTAAAATGACCCTGTTGAAGCCAGTTCTTAAATGTCACTTCCGATAATCCTGGTCCAAATTCTGGTGTCCCCAGGACCGGCGTGAGCGGTGAAGGGGTCGATGAAACCCCTTCCCATCCCCGCACACTCCTGAATACCTGTAGTGTTGGATATATAGTAGGGTGATCCCTCAGGGATTTCAGATGAGCCATAGGTATCCATGGCAAGCATTTCAGTGGGAGATCCGTAAAGCCCTGTTCCACAGCTATCCAATCTTTAAGAAAAGCATGGCGGCACCAGTCGACTACTCTAGTCAAGTGTATGGCATGATAATATTGCTCTACGTCAGGCAGCCCAATCCCTCCACGACGCTTGACAAGCACTAAAATTCTCCTCTGTAATCTCAGCGGTTTATCAGCCCATACAAAGGAAGTGATGTACTGATATACAGTTTTAAAAACGGACGTAGGTAATTTAATTGGTAATGCCTGCATCGGGTATAGAAATCTAGGTAACACATTCATCTTGATAATACTCACTCTCCCAAACCAAGAGAACGTCCCCCTTGTCCATCGAGCCAAATCAGTCCTCAATGTTTGTAACAGAGGTAGGAAGTTTAGCTGGAATGTCCGTTCTATACTGGCCGGCAATTGGATACCCAGGTATCTGATAGATTCCCGCGCCCATCTAAAGGAAAAACTAGCCCGTAGGGAATTCCCTAGATCATGTGGAATATGTAACATCATCGCCTCCGACTTCTGAAAGTTGATTTTCAGGTTGGACAATAGGCCATACTCTCGAAATTCTTTCATGAGATTGGGCATAGAAATGTGCGGAGAGGTCACAAAAAATAGCAGATCATCTGCATAAGCCGCCACCTTGAAAACTTTACCCTTCAAAGTTAAGCCACTCACGTTAACATTGCCTCTGGTCTTACACAAAAAAGGTTCCAGAGCTAAGGCGAAAAGCAGGGGCGAAAGAGGACATCCTTGTCTTTTACCGTTATGAATCATAAACGGGGAAGAGTAAGTACCATTCACCCTAACAGAAGCCGAAGGCAACGAATATAGTGCCCCAACCCAGGAGCGCATGTTAGGTCCCAAACCCAGATGCTCCAGAATTCCAAATAAGAATGGCCACCCGACTCGATCAAAAGCCTTTTCCGCATCTGTGGATAAAATGACAGCAGGGCTCCTCTGTGAGTTTGCCCAATGGACAAGGTTGAGAGCCTTAGTCGTATTATCTCTCGCTTCCCTAGACGGAATGAAGCCTGTTTGGTCTCCGTGAATTACAGTAGTCAGCATTTTTCTAAATTTAAATGTATCTGCTTGTAAGACAGGCAGTTATACCACACAAAATTGTTGCTAATTAACATACCCCATATGTCTACTTTAGATTGGCATTGTTATTTGAACATCCTTTTATTTTTCTAGGATGTTACAAGGCTTTGAACTTTAGCAGCAATTTCTCACATTTTCAAGAAAATTTCAAAAGGCTATTCTTGCAGGGGCCCGAGCAGTTGTGAAGTGGCTTTGAGGGCTTTATATATTAGAAACCCCCAAAAAGTCACCCCATTTTAAAAACTTCACCCCTCAAAGTATTCAAAACAGCACTTAGATAATTTCTTAACCCTTTAGACATTTCACAGGAATTAAAGCAAAGTAGAGGTAACATTTTCAAATTTCATATTTTGATGCAGAAATTAATTTTTAATCCATTTTTTTTGTAACCCAGAAAGTTTTACCAGAGAAATGCAACTCAATATTTATTGCCCAGGTTCTGCAGTTTTAGTAAATATCCCACATATGGCCCTAGCTTGCAACTGGACTGAAGCACCGGCCTCAGAAGCAAAGGAACACCTAGTGGATTTTGGGGCCTTATTTTTATAATATATTTTAGGCACCATGTCAGGTTTGAAGGGCTCTTGCAGTGCTAAAACAGTGGAAATCCCCCAAAAGTGACCCCATTTGGGAAACTACACAGCTCAAGGAAATTATCTAGATATAGTGAGTATTTTGACCGCACAGGTTTTTTACAGAAATTATTGGAAGCAGGCCTTGAAAATTAAAATCGACATTTTTTCAAAGAAAATGTATGTTTAGCAATTTTTTTCTCATTTCCACAAGGACTAAAGGAGAAACAACATTTGTAAAGCAATTTCTCCAGAGTAAAACAATACCCCATGTCTGGTCATAAACGGCTGTTTGGACACACGGCAGGGAAAGAGCACCATTTGGCTTTTGGAGCTCAAATTTAGCAGGAATGGTTTGCGGAGGCCATGTCACATTTGCAAAGCCCCTGAGGCAACAAAACAGTGTAAACCCCCCACAAGTGACCCCATTTTGGAAACTACACCCATTGAGGAAATGATCTAGGGGTATAGTGAGCGTTTTGACCCCACAGGTTTTCTGCAGAAATTGTTGGAAGTAGGTCCTGAAAATGAAAATCTACCTTTTTTCAAAGAAAATGTAGGTTTAGCGATTTTTTTCTCATTTCCACAAGGACTGAAGGAGAAAAAGCACTGCAAAATTTGTAAAGCAAATTCTCCCGAGTAAAACAATACCCTACATGTGGTCATAAATGGCTGTTTGGAAACACGGCAGGGCTTAGAAGGGAAAGAGCGCTATTTGGCTTTTGGAGATCACATTTAGCAGGAATGATTTGCGGAGGTCATGTCACATTTGCAAATCACCTAAGGGGACAAAACAATGAAAACACCCAAAAAGTGACTCAATTTAGGAAACTACACCCCTTGATGAATTCCTCTGGGGTGTAGTGAGCATTTTGACCCCACAGGTGTTTCATAGAATTTATTAGAATTGGGCAGTGAAAATAAAAACAATCCTTTTTCTTCAATAAGACATAGATTTAGCTCAAAATTTTTCATTTTCTCAGCAAATAAAGGAAAAAAAAGAACCCAACATTTGTAAAGCAATTTCTCCAGAGTACGGCGATACCCCATATGTGGTCATAAACTGCTGTTTGGGCAGACAGTAAGGATCAGAAGGGAAGGAGTGGCATTTGGCTTTTGGAGTGCAGATTTTGCTGGATTGGTTTCTGGGTGCCTGTGGGACCCAAACAGTGGAAACCTCCCAGAAGTGACCACATTTTGGAAACTACACCCCTCAATGCATTCACCTAGGGGTGTAGTGGGCATGTTAACCCCACATGTGTTTTGTAGAAATTAGTGTGCACTCGATATTGCAGAGTGAAAATGGGATTTTTTTCCATAGATATGCCAATATGTGGTGCCCAGCTTGTGCCACTATAACAAGACAGCTCTCTAGTTATTATGCGGTGTTTCCCGGTTTTAGAAACACCCTACACGTGGCCCTAATCTTTTGCCTGAACATTTGACAGGGCTCAGGAGTGAAAGAGTACCATGCGAAATTGAGGCCTAATTTGGTGATTTACAAAGTATCGGTTCACAATTGCGGGGCTCAGATGTGAAATAATAAAAAGAAAGTAACCCCATTTTGGAAACTACACCCCCTCAAGGCATTTATTAAGGGGTGCAGTGAGCATTTTCACCCCACAGGTCTTTTCCATAAATGATTGGTGCAAATTAAAAATTCATATTTTTCCCTAGATATGCTATTTCAGTGGCAAATATGTCATGCCCAGCTTGTGCCACTGGAGACACACACCCCAAAAATTGTTAAAAGTGTTTTCCCGGGTATGGCGACGCCATATATGTGCAAGTAAACTGCTGTTTGGGCACGCTGTAGGGCTCAGAAGGGAGGGAGCGCCATTTGGCTTTTGGAGGGTGGATTTTGCTTGGTAGTAGTTTTGTTTGAATATTGCTGGTGTTTCCGTTTATAATGTGGGGGTACATGTAAGCTGGGCAGAGTATATCAGGGACATAGTCAGGTGGTATAATAATGGGGTAAAAAAACAATAAAATAATCCATAGATGTGTGTTACGCTGTGAAGTAATCCTTTCTGCACAGGCCAGTGTCGCTCTGATAAATGGTGTCCTATCTTATCCCCCTTTTGGTCCACACTATAATACGGGCACCGTCGCTTCCAGCAGATATGTTTGGGCCCTCCCCTTCCTGGTTCCCTAATTTTAGGGCCGTGATAAATCGCCTCTTGCAACAGAAGAAATGTTCCCCTCGGACCTGCACAACTGCATATTTTTTATTTCCTGACTTATTGGAGCTAATTTTTTCATAGACGTAGTGGTATGAGGTGTGTTTTTTTTTTGTGGGACGAGCTGTAGTTATTATTGGTACCATTTTGGGGTACATGCGACTTTTTGATCACTTTTCATCCTATTTTTTGGGAGGCCAGGTAACCAAAAAACTGCAATTCTGGCATCCTTTTTTTAGTTTTTTTTATACAGCGTTCACAATGCGTTATAAGTTACATGTTAACTTTATTCTGCGGGTCAGTCCGATTCCGGCGATACCTAATTTATAGCAATTTTTTTTTTGTTTTACAAAGTTTTGCACAATAAAATTACTTTTGTAAACAGAATGTATTTTTTCTGTCGCCAAGTTGTGAGAACCATAACTTTTTAACTTTTTTTGTCGACGGAGCTGTATGAGGGCTTGTTTTTTGCGAGACGAGCTAAAATACCTCAGGTCGTTACGGTCGTGGCGATTTCAAATACGTATGGTTTATTATTTTTTTCAATAATAAAGGACTTGATAAGGGAACAGGGCGATTGTGTTTTATTTTATTGCTTGAAACTTTTATTTTTTTCACTTTTTTTTATACTTTTTTTCCAAGTCCCACTAGAGGACTTGAAGATCCAACTGTCTGATTTTTTTTTCTAATACATTGCACTACCTACGTAGTGCAATGTATTACATCTGTCAATTATTCACTGACAGCAAGCCGATTAGGCTTCGCCTCCCAGCGGGGCCTAATCGGCTTCCGTAATGGCAGAGCAGGAGGCCATTTTGTCTCCTGTTGCCATAGCAGTCGGCAGCCCTGATTGCAAGTCAGGGCTGGCGATCTGCTAGCAACCGCTAAGATGCAGCGATCGCTTTCGATCGCTGCATCGAAGGGGTTAATGGCAGGTAACATACAGCTGACATTCACCGCTGATGATGCCGGCTCAGCTCCTGATCCGGCTCCATCTTGCCGGGAGCTACGGAAGCCGTTCAAGCTCCGCCGCCGGGCGGGTGCTGAACGGCTTGCATGCTAGGCAGACCGGGAGGCCAGTATTAGGCCTCCGGTTGCCATTGCAGCCACCGGAACCCCGCCAATTTCATTGCCGGGTTCAGATGAGCTGCAAACACCTTAAATGCAGCGTTTGAGCGCTGCATTAAAGGGGTTAATGGCGGGGATCAAAGCTAATTTCGGTCCCCGCTATTACAGTCGGATGTCAGCTGTAAGATACCGTGACATCCGGCGATATTGGCACCGGCTCAGCTTCT
Source organism: Rhinoderma darwinii (assembly GCF_050947455.1). Lineage (NCBI taxonomy): Eukaryota > Metazoa > Chordata > Amphibia > Anura > Rhinodermatidae > Rhinoderma > Rhinoderma darwinii. Next base: position 126,573,312 of record NC_134690.1, on the reverse strand, counting down.
GAGCCGGTGCTATGCATTTGGCGTATGGATACGGCAAAATGCGGGAAGCACTAGCTTTCCATGGCATACCCCTACGTCAAATGTCAGGAAGGGGTTAACAGAGGGAGGGATGGTTGTCATGGCAGCCATGCACCTAACAAAGGCCCCCAGGGCTACCTTTTTTGTATGTCCATTAGGCCGTTCCAAAGGCATGACTGAATAGATTGCCTGTAAGTTTGTTACTGATAGGCAATAATGATTTGGTATACTGAGTATCACATTATCCCCTAGTGTGTCTAAAAAATTATTAAAGGCGTTGTCCAGTTTGGGGGTTGTTTTCTATAATCCACAGGATTGGTCATAAGTATATGATTGGTGGTGGTCCTGACCCCGCACTGATGAGCTGTCCCGGCTGCCACTTGTAAGGGTGCACCCATACTTACCTCTCCAACGCAGGAACACGGGCTTGTCGGGCGGCTCGGAAGTTCGGCTCCGGATGGAGGAGCGTCTTGGGCGTCATGGCAACGGCCGCACTGCAGACAGCCATGACGCATGCGCCCAACAGGAAACAGGGCGAAGTCTCGCGATGCCAGGACTTGGCACAGAGGAAGAGACCGGCGGAGGAGAGAGGATGAGGGACGCGGCCGGAAGTGAGAGAGCGTTGGAAGGGAGGGGGTAGAGCAAGGAAGGGAGAGTGGGAGCGAGTGGTAGGAGGAAGTAAGGTCAGGTGACCGGCCGGCAGAAAGAGAGAAAGAGAGAGAGGAGCCCACAGCGTGGGGACAAGAAGAGAGACAATTGAGGGCTGCCGGATCAGCAGCCGCAAGGAGGGAAAGCAGTGTGGCAGCATCAGGGAATCTACAGGAGGAACGTGCCTCCCTGCAGTGGAGAGAGACAACAGGGGTGCACCAAAACGGAGGACTGATTGGAGCAGGAGTGGAGTGGAGTGGAGAATCAGCATCCACTACAGGTACCAGCCACACCACGTAGCCCTTACTAGGTCCCTCAGACCTTCCCAGGGAAAGTAAAGTACCAGTAGCCGCAGTACAGCCTGACCCTCCAAGAGTAGTATGGCCCTCGTTTATCCTGGTCACAGAGTACGTTAAAGACTAGCCTTACACTATCCTCGGAAGTTTAGCCTGAATTAAGCCCAGTACAGGCTCGCTACCCCATTAACCGCGCCAGTGTCCCTGCGTGACCTCCAGAGTATAAACAACTGTAGTAATTGCATGGAACTGTTGTTGATGAATCACCGCCTGTAACCTTTGCATGGAACTGTTGTTGATGAAGCACCACCTGTAACCTTTGCATGGAACTGTTGTTGATGAAGCTTGTTGGATCAGGAGCAGACAGAAGGAACGGTCGGGTTGACGGGACTTTATTGGACTATTAACTGGACTTTGTGAAACCTTAGCGTCAACCCGCCGGTTCAGTTGTGTCCTAGGGGGTCCACCGTTGGACCGCCGACTGAGGAGAGAGAGGGTTTGCCACGAAAGGTAGCGGATAGCTCCGCAAGGACCCGCGACGGTGCCAGTAGGTACGGGTAGTTCAATGATTCCCACGACGCGACCCATGGGCCGGGAGTGTGACTCTTACCCTAGGGTAGGCTGTCAGTAGTGGGTAGCTCCCACCATGACTGACGGCGGCATGACCGTAGCCAAGCCTGGCAACGTGGGGTCAGGCACAACCTCTCTCCGGGGGACTTCCAGCGGGATCAAAGTCCTCAACCTCAGGATTCCTGCCTGCTCCCTACTAGAGAATTGCCTGTTACCTGTTCATTGCAGTAAAGAAGTTGAACAAAATAAGTTGTGTCTCTTGCATTGCGTACCGACAGTGGGTATTCCTCTTACACACTGGGCACTGGAAGCTATGTAGTGGTCAGTGCTGGAAGCAGAAGGCCCCAACAACTGTATAGAGGAGAAGCTGCAGTACTGCAGCTCTGGTCCTGTTCAAATGAATAGGAGCAGAGCTGCAGTAGCCCAACACGGCCGCTATACTGTGACCGGAGCCTTCTGCTGTGGATAGGTCATCAGTATAAAAAACAGCCCCCAACCTGGACAACCCCTTTCAATAAACTTCAATAAAGTTTATTAAACAAAAAACTGTTCACAGCAAAAAAACAACAAAAAATATTTTTTCCATAAAAATGGTTTTATTTTGCAAAAGTGTTAACAAAAAATCCCAATACACATATATGGTATCATCGTGATCATAATGACCCGTATGAATGGCATAAAAAAGAAATAGTGCAAAAATCAACAGTGAAATTACTTTTTTCCCGAATCCCCCCAAAAAATTTATAATAAAAGTTATTCAACAATTCTTATGCACCCCAAAATGGTTCTAATAAAATACATCAATTGTCGTGCAAAAAATAAGCCCACATACAGCAGAAAAATTTAAAAGTTATGGGTTTTGGAGTACAATGATGAAAAAACAAAAAAAGATGCTTTGTTCTAAAGGCCCAAAATAGACCAGTCCTAAAGGGGTTAATGTGAAGTGGATAATATTAAGGTGCAATAACAGCTCAGCTGCAAATAAGTAGACTGCCAAAGGTCACAGTACGAGACCTATGAGTGCTGGGTAATAATTATCTGCCCTCCTCTGCAACACCCACTTTCCATCTGCGTCTTAAATCAACTTCAGAACAAGAATTGTTTGCCAAGGACTTCACACATTTAGTATCAATGTCCAAACAGCAAACAAGCCTGAGATTGGCTGAAGTGGTGACTTTGGGTTTGTGGAAATGTGTAATAATATGCCATATTGTCAATGTGCTGAAAGAAGTTTCCAAGTCTTTTTTCCCAGAGGTCAATGAAAAATATGGTTCTCCGAGCATGGACAGAAGACCAGCCAATGCTAGAAGACATTCACCTTAAACAGTGTCATCACACACTGCCATAGGCCCAGTCAATATTATATTACTGCACAAAACGATATTCATTTTACTCAATATTAGATCCTGAAAATAACTTTTTTAAAGATTAACACATAACAAATGAAGTGTTATGACAAGCATATAAAAACACAACAAATAATAAATATCCTCCAAAGTAGTAATAAGGAATATAAATGAATTATAACTGCAATTCCCAACTAACAGTTCATCAGGGAAATCTTGTGTCTATTAGGCTATAATATTAGGACGGCTCTTCTCTTACCACTGCAATAATGGCCATAGCACATGAATTGGGTTTTACAGACTATTGTTTGTTTGTTTTTTTTGGTTTTTGTTTTTAGCTCTGTACTCATTATTGTTTTGATTGTATTGGTCCATTTTACTTCTATGGGATCAATTGCTGATCTTATGAATTCAATATTTTGCATTTACACTAACCATTTTCACTACAGTCCAGCCCACTGTGTGCCCAGTCATGGTATGTAGATATACTGTATGCAATATGGTGGATCTAGCACTATAGACAATTATTTTACCTGATTAAAAAAGTCATAAAAAGATCACTATCACTTTAAACCAACATCTATATATAACATGTCCTATATAAGATCCCGGTATGGGAAATATTCCAGTGTGTAAATGACTGGGATCATCGTGCCACTTATAAATGACTGTGACGTCTGTCTGATTAAGGGCAAAATCTTAAAGAAAAACAGGGGACATACTAAGAACTTTGCTCAGTCAGAACTAGGAATGTATCCAAAATAGAAAAGTGTATGTTTTATCTTTAAACTTTTATTTGTTTAAGATCCACTCTACTGCATCAAAACTGCATTGCGTGAACATGGTCAAACAGTGAAAAGGTTTTTCCTAATCCTAGTAACAATTAGACAGTATCAACATTACCCCCTTGAAAATGAGTCATTTTTTGGCCTTAAAGAGGCTCTGTCACCAGATTATAAGTGCCCTATCTCCTACATAATCTTATTGGTGCTGTAATGAAGATAACAGCGGTGGTTTTTATTTTGAAAAATGATAATTTTTTAGCAAGTTATGAACAATTTTTTATTTATGCTAATGAGTTTCTTAATGACCAACTGGGCGTGTTTTTACTTTTGACCAAGTGGGCGTTGTACAGAGGAGTGTATGACGCTGACCAATCAGTGACCAATCAGCAACATGCACTTTTCATTGTTCCAGCCCATTGTTACAGTGTGATTCTGCAGTGAAAGAAGCTGGGCTGGAACAATGAGAAGTATATGACGCTGATTGGTCAGCGTCATACACTTCTCTGTACAACGCCCACTTGGTCAAAAGTAAAAACACGCCCAGTTGGCCATTAAGAAAGTAATTAGCATAAATCTAAAATTGTTTATAACTTGCTCAAAAAAATTTTTTCAAAATAAAAAACACTGCTGTTATCTACATTACAGCGCCGATCACATTATGTAGGAGAAAGGGCATTTATAATCTGGTGACAGAGCCTCATTAAATGTGTTTCCGAGTTCAGGAACAAATGGGCTAAGAGCAGGAAATGTATTAAAATAATAAAATAACCATACTCACCTGATGAATCAGGCATTGCCACTCCGGTGCTCCTTGTCTGTCTTTGTTTACTTGGCTGCAGCGATTATGTGGTCGTCCTACATGACTGCTGCAGCCAATCACTGTCCTAAGTGGTGAATGGCAAGGGACCTTTGAGGCCAGTGATTGGCTGCAGCAGTCATGCGAGTCACATTCGGCAAATTGCCCATCTCCTCTAAGGCTGGTCCAGACTAGATTGTGTTTGACTTTGAAGAGTCTTGAAAATGGTGTTGGGCTTAATGGTTTATTTTGGATTTAATGGTCTTTTTCATTCTTGTCATAATTTATTTTCGAATAACCCTTATTTTTTTGAGAAAGTGACAATAGAATTTTTACTACTCACAGCACATTTGAGAGTATTTGAAATTATCTGGACTAAATTCAGTCTAAAAATATTTTTTCTCAATATTTTTCCCCTTTTATTGTATATTTTATTTGCTGTGGGTCCTATCATTATGCTACATAGAATATTACAAACAAAATAAATTGGCTGCTATATACCAAATACAGTAACATCTAAGATATGGCCAATGTACTTTTCAAAGGCCTATAATAATAATCTGTTAAAACGTACTCTGTATCTAATCAAAAGACTGGTCATAGTTTTCAAACAATATTTGTACATCACTGATCCTGTATTTACTAAGTTTGTAGTCAAAAGACTGGTCATAGTTTTCAAAAATATTTGTATATCACTAAGTCTGTATTTGATTAAAAGCTTGGCCATCATTTTCAAAAATATTTGTATAATATAGGATTCAGAAATTCAAATAAAAGTGAGATTGTAACGATAAGTTGATTACTTTGCACTTGTTAACGCCAACTGCAAGGTATTGTGATCTAAATGTAAACGCACTGGGGAATCCAATGTTAATAAAGTACAAATTTTCTGGTTATCTGACACTGATGTCAATCCTCTGATATCCTATTTATTGGTGGTCCTTGCTCCTAGAAGAAGTCAGAAATACCAGTGAAACTCGCATCGGGCGTCTTGTTGTATGGTTCTCCAGTAATAGGGTCAGCTTCTGCACGCAGGGATAACACTTACCGGTACTTAATAGCACACATCAACGTCAATACGGCTACTATGCTGATGTGTCTAACTCACCCCCAGGCAGACAAGCAGTGATCCGTGCACTAAGCGCAGCGATTAGATGGAGTGAGCATCAGTGAACATGCTTGCAAGTGCCCAGCACATTGTTGCTGCGGTGCTAATCTTAGTTGAGTAGCGCTTTACCTCACACAGTAGATGTGACATGTGCTTCTGATATACCCTGCAAGCATCTGTAAACGTTGCTGTTGAGACACCAAACATAACTCCACAGCACGCCTATTACTATGCAAAGACGCCGGTTTACATACAGTATATTAAAATAATAAATACTGTACTCTATAAGCAGCTTTAAGCTATATCCGATCTACTGCTCAGCAATATTGGAGATGTCCGTAAAATATAAGCCACATTGATCCACGATATGGGGACATCAACAAAATATTGATTATCCTGTAACAATAATTATATTAGTGTGGACTTGGCAGATATACTGCAAAACATTATTAGGCTGGGTTCACACTGAGTTTTTTTCAGGAGGAAAATCTGCCTCAAAACTCAGTTTGGAATTGTGAGGCAGATTTTCCTCTGCCTGCCTGCCGATTCTCGCTGCATTTTTCACCGAAATACGCAGCGAAATACGTTTTCTCTGCCTCCCATTGATGTCAATGGGAGGTCAGAGGCGTAAATGGCCGAAGATAGGGCTTGTCCCTTCTTCTTCCCGGGAGCCGGTTTTTCTGCTCGCGGGAGAAAAACGCCCTGCCACCCATTGATATCAATGGGAGGCATTTTCGGCCGTTTTTTGGCGCGTTTTCCAAGGCAGTTTCCGCGTAAAATAAACGTGTAAAAAAACTCTGTGTGATCTGGCCCTAAAGACTAACATTCCTCCAATATATTCTAAGCAGACGTTACTATATGTGTACTGAATGCAGAATACATTCCACTGGCACTCTGGGGCAAGTTTGTGGATGATAAAAATATACACATTACATCCCAAAAAAAACAATACATATATTCAATGCCATACAGACTAGTTGGCACCTATTTAAGTTAGGAAATGTGGTGTTAAGGGCCACTCACCCTGTCCCTAAAGACCCAAGAAATTTAGGAAACGTAATATATATATACAGTGAAGGAAATAAGTATTTGATCCCTTGCTGATTTTGTAAGTTTGCCCACTGTCAAAGACATGAACAGTCTAGAATTTTTAGGCTAGGTTAATTTTACCAGTGAGAGATAGATTATATAAAAAAAAAAAAAACAGAAGATCACATAGTCAAAATTCTATATATTTATTTGCATTGTGCACAGAGAAATAAGTATTTGATCCCCTACCAACCATTAAGAGTTCAGCCTCCTCCAGACCAGTTACACGCTCCAAATCAACTTGGTGCCTGCATTAAAGACAGCTGTCTTACATGGTCACCTGTATAAAAGACTCCTGTCCACAGACTCAATTAATCAGTCTGACTCTAACCTCTACAACATGGGCAAGATCAAAGAGCTTTCTAAGGATGTCAGGGACAAGATCATAGACCTGCACAAGGCTGGAATGGGCTACAAAACCATAAGTAAGACACTGGGTGAGAAGGAGACAACTGTTGGTGCAATAGTAAGAAAATGGAAGAGATACAAAATGACTGTCAATCGACATCGATCTGGGGCTCCATGCAAAATCTCACCTCGTGGGGTATCCTTGATCCTGAGGAAGGTGAGAGCTCAGTCGAAAACTACACGGGGGGAACTTGTTAATGATCTCAAGGCAGCTGGGACCACAGTCACCAAGAAAACCATTGGTAACACATTACGCCGTAATGGATTAAAATCCTGCAGTGCCCGCAAGGTCCCCCTGCTCAAGAAGGCACATGTACAGGCCCGTCTGAAGTTTGCAAATGAACATCTGGATGATTCTGAGAGTGATTGGGAGAAGGTGCTGTGGTCAGATGAGACTAAAATTGAGCTCTTTGGTATTAACTCAACTCGCCGTGTTTGGAGGAAGAGAAATGCTGCCTATGACCCAAAGAACACCGTCTCCACTGTCAAGCATGGAGGTGGAAACATTATGTTTTGGGGGTGTTTCTCTGCTAAGGGCACAGGACTACTTCACCGCATCAATGGGAGAATGGATGGAGCCATGTACCGTCAAATCCTAAGTGACAACCTCCTTCCGTCAACCAGGACATTAAAAATGGCTCGTGGCTGGGTCTTCCAGCACGACAATCACCTGAAACATACAGCCAAGGCAACAAAGGAGTGGCTCAAAAAGAAGCACATTAAGGTCATGGAGTGGCCTAGCCAGTCTCCAGACCTTAATCCCATGAAAACTTATGGAGGGAGCTGAAGATCCGAGTTGCCAAGCGACAGCCTTGAAATCTTAATGATTTACAGATGATCTGCAAAGAGGAGTGGGCCAAAATTCCATCTAACATGTGTGCAAACCTCATTATCAACTACAAAAAATGTCTGACTGCTGTGCTTGCCAACAAGGGTTTTGCCACCAAGTATTAAGTCTTGTTTGCCAAAGGGATCAAATACTTATTTCTCTGTGCACAATGCAAATAAATATATATAATTTTGACAATGTGATTTTCTGTTGTTTTTTTTATATAATCCATCGCTCACTGGTAAAATTAACCTAGCCTAAAAATTCTAGACTGTTCATGTCTTTGACAATGGGCAAACTTACAAAATCAGCAAGGGATCAAATACTTATTTCCTTCACTGTATAATGATTTCCTTTTGTTTATAATAAAAGTTTAATTTTATTTATTTTCTTAATACACGGGAAGCCACGCATTCTATTTAATCTTTTCCATCTTCCTTGAGATTTTCCTCCGTCTATAATTAGATTACGCAGCTTTTCATAGCAGACCAGAAAACTGGTAAATGTTCTGGTCAACCAACCTTCTTCAGTGACTGCTGGGAGCTGGATTCTATCGTGTTGTGGGTGTAAAAGTAAAATCACAAAACATTCCATCCTATCTAAATAGAAAGAAAAGGACTACTTTTTGCATTCTATAATGTGCGGAGTCTTTGAAATATATGGAGTTTTACTTTGAACTGAGTATTATTTTAAATTTTTGAAATCCATTATTTCTGCTAAAATAAAGTTTCTGCGGAAGACCAGTTTTCCCCGTTGGAGCTTGAACCTTTTTTCCTCCAGCTACAGAGGGCTGGAAGAAGTCATGGCTATCATCTCTGTACAACATCTGCTCTACTCGAAAACCCCATCATTGATCCCTGACATCACACTGGGTATTATACAATTGATGTGAGAGAAACAATTTTGGAAACATAATTTGACTGTAAGTGAAATCGGTAGTAGAATATTTAAATAAAATGTTATGGTAGATCTGTATATATACCCAAAATCTATTGCATCATTTTCCCCGCAGGATCTGTAATCAATTCCTTGCAGCATGTGGTCTTTGCAAGCAGGTGCAATAAAAATCAAACAGAGGCAGCGCTGCAGGATTTCACAATGAATAATTTATTACTCCCAGCACTGTTATTCACGATAATTAATAGGCAGCAGATTGTTTGGAGAAAGTACAGTATCTCTTTTCTAATCTAAATATAATTTCCTAAACTATAAAAACTAACCTCTAATTTCTCTAGTGGTCACATTATAAAATAATTTAACCATTTTAATTTAACCAACACCTCACTGTTTTGTTGGCCGTGATTCAAAATATATTTTAGGGTCTAACCCCAGTCAAAACCATTATATCAACAGCTGTATGTCAGGATTATGGCGTTAAAAAGTCACAAGTTGTGGCGCATGTCATATTTGCACAGTAATCTCTCCCACTTTTTTAAGTGGGCAGGGCTTAGCATCAGGGGCGGGGCCAACACAGCCTGGCAAATTTATTTTCATTTACGCCAGTTATTACTTTCTTGACATTTTAATTGTGATATTTCGCTGTCAATAATCTCCCATTCTTTGAAGCTGCATACAAATAAATCACAGGGCCCCATAGCAAAATTTAGAATGGGCCCCATCCCCATTAAGAGCTCTGACAAATGTAGGTTAATGTGTTGTGGGGTAAAAACGAAGCCAGCTTGCACCGGACATTGTTTTCTGTCATAACTCTGTGTCACACTCTGTGTGACTCCGGAGCCCAGCCGGCTTTTTCCGACACAGTTGAACATGTTTGAAAAAGACTCAAGGGCCTTTTTGAATATGATGTTCAGCCCAAAAGCCATATTTTTCAATATAATTATGCTGGAAAAGTGGCATAGATACATTGATAAATGTCCACAGTGAGCTTGAAATCCTCCACTGTCCTTTACACTGTAAATTATAAAACTGTGGCTGCCTGCAGCCACCACTAGGGGGAGCTCAGTGAAATACTACAATTGAACTCAATGAGAGCTGTAAAATCCTCTATGCAGTGAGCTCCCCCTAGTGGTGACTGCAGAAATTTCTGAGACTGTTTGTCGGGAAGCTGAAGAAGCAGTGAAGACCCGGGCCCCACTCCACCAAGGGCCTCATAGCGGTCTGCCTCCATAGAAGGTGCAGTAAAGCATACACACCCTGCTGCGCTGTCTACACAAAAAAACCACGAAGGAAGTGTGTCTCCAATATGGCAGCCCCAGAGACGTTTTTAAAAATAAATACCTACAACATTAAAAAAAAAAAAAAAAAAAATCATATATTTTTTACATAATTACATCAAATTACACTAAAATTATATACTTGAGACATGTTTTTTAAAGGGGTATTCCGGTTACAACAGGTTACCCGCCATAGAGAATGAATGGTGCGGCAGTGCGCCACTCGGTTCAAACTTGGGGTTCGGGCAACTTCGGGCTCCCCGTTCTCGTAAATGGTGGGGGTCCGAGCTGTCGGACACCCACTGATCAGCAAGTTACCCCTTACCCTATGGATAGGGGATAAGTTGTTGTAACCGGAATACCCCTTTAAGTTTTTTAATTAATCTGTAAAATCTGTAAAATCTACTGCTCTCAAACTCCTTCATTTCCCCTTGTAGTTAGCTTTAATTAAATAATTATCCCCTTAACGAGGAGCGACGGATATATCCATCACAAGCAGGTGCTAGTTCCTGCATAGCGTCAGATATATCCGTCGCTCTGATCTGGTGGGTACTGCCACTGTACTCACAAGATCACCGGCAGGAGCACGGCTGTTATACACAGCCTATCTCCTGCCCCAACTGCCAGAATCGATACGCTCTCTGATTCTGGCAGTTTGACCCATTAGATGTCAATAGCGACAGCGGCATCTAATTCTTTTAACGGAGGGAGAGAGCGGGGCACCGATCGGTTTCCCTGGCTACCCGGGGACTTACAAAGGCCCCCAGGTCTGCCTCCAGCATCTGCCTATTGCCTATTAGGCCAAGCCAGAGGCATGGCCTAATTGATTGCCCGTCAGTTTTACATTGACAAGCAATAATGCTTTGGTATACTAAGTATACCAAAGCATTATATCTGCGATCAGAAAATCGCAAAGTGAAGTCCCCTAGTTGGATAAAAAAAAAGTGAACTAGTTAAATAAAGTTTATGAAAAAAAAAACAAAAAAAAACATTACAGTCAAAATAAAATAAAACCACTTTTTTCCCCAAAAAGTGGTTTTATTTAGTAAAAGTGTCAAAAAAAAAAAAAAGAATAACACATGCACATATAAGGTATCACCACGATCATAACGACCCAAACAATAAAGTTAACACATTAATTAAATCGCCGGTGAATGCCATCCAAAAAAACAACGGCAAAATTCCTTTTTTCTTCCATTTCCCACATAAAAAATAAAATAAAAGGTTAATTAATAAGTCCCATGTACCCCATAATAGTACCAATGAAAACCACCCGTTGTCCCACAAAAAACAAGCCCACATATGGCTACATATGTGGAAAAATAAAATAGTTACAGCTCTTGGAATGCAGCGATGCAAAAACAAGTAATTTTTTTTTTAAAAGTTTTTTATTTTGCAAACGTAGGGAAAAATATAAAACCTTTACATATTTGGTATCCCCAAAAACAGTGCGTACCCGGACAAACCCTTTAATGTTTCAATCTTATCGGTGGCCCACATTAAATAAAAATGGACAAGAATTTTTGGAAGCCTATTCTGTCTAGGCTGAATACAAAAGCCCTTTTAAACTCTGTTGGGTCCTCTCATATAATTGCTTATTCCAGGTGGCCTACGGTCCTACATTGCTATGGATGTAATAACATGCATTCCCCTGATCAAGCCCTTTTAACATACTCTTGCTTGTGGTTGACCGTTTGTTTGTTTTTTAAAGCAGTTCATTCTGTGATTCTTCTGACTCTCTCTTTTGCTGTAGTGTTCCGCTCTTACATTATATTATTTTTTGACAGTGGACCATTTTCAAGAACCTCAACATTACTATTCCAACCAGAATACAATAATAAGATGTGCTTGCTGTCATGGTCTGCTTATAAGAATAGTCTTTATGATTCCACGGATGCGACTTTATTCTACTTCTCTATTTTTATATCCTCTCCTTGTTTGCTAAAAAAAAACAAAAAACACATGCAACCAAATTGCAGTGTATGAACAAATCACAAAGCCTTAAGCACACTGGCATACTATAGATCCGCGGTGTACAGGTCCATAAAACGACTTCTGTGAGGCCATACTGAATCAGACAGTGGAACAAAGAGTCGCTATGGGTTTTGCCCTGTGCATGAGCCTTTGGTCACAATTATTGCAGGTGTGTACGTGTCATATGCTGTTTGTATTGTACCATGGTGGAAGAAACCCACATTATGAGTTGTTGTTCAATCAGCATTACCGGAGAAAAGCCACAGGTTGTCTAAATTAGTTCTGACAGAGGAATTAAAGGATTGAGATGTTAGTGAGAGATAATAGCAGATTGACTTTTCCGCCTGTCCTGTTAATAACAGAGGGATGTCAATCCATCTCATCTATCTTTTCAAATATCAGCCAGCAAAATCATTTAATTCCTCCTTAATCGATAACACTCTCAAGGGCATTTACTTTATTCCTACGATGAGCGAAGAAACATCCCAAGACATAATCAAATTCCCCAGCTCATTATTACTTTGTAGATTTTTTAATCAGGACCAAAATAATCAAATTACAACAAGGCATAATAAATATAATTGGATTTCTAGATTCAAGGCAGATTAAAACCGTTTTTTCTGTGTAGTGGATCCATTTAAGTCAACCCCACCAGGCTGGCTATGTATTATATTTTTCATTTGTTTATCTTAAGTAGACTTTTCTTACTAATAGTAACGTTAAAAAAGTACTAATGACACTGATAAGAGAAAGAGAACATAATTACATTGATGAATTGTGTATCATATGAAAAGGTGACCTACTTCTTGCATTTACAGAAGCAAAAAAGCATGCAAAGTCACAAAGCATAGCATCCCAGTAGCTTCGCAGTTCCATCTCCCATAACTTTCAACCAACCATGTGAGTATTGATCAACTTGAAAATTTAGTGGCCAATAAGTCATGTTAACTTCCCTTTCAGTAGAAATGAGGTGTAGAAATACTTAAGGTGGTCTTACACGGCCCGACATGGAGACAGCTCGTTGATCGTCGTTCGTTTGCTCCTTTCATAAGGGGCTAGTATGGGGACAAGCGCTCCTTACTGCGATCGCTTGTCCCCATACATTTCTATCATGTGGGCAGCACGTCTCCCTGTTTACAGGGAAAATGTTTTCACCATTTAAAACGACACAATCAGCTGCTAAACAAGCGTTTGCTCGTTCATCGGCTGATCATTGCCCTGTTTACATTGTTGTGATATACAAGTGGTCATGAGATGTTATGATCTATCTCTCATGACCACTTGTATATTACAACAATGTATTTCAATATTGTAGGGTTTCACCCATGTCAAAATGGTTTCATCCTATCTCCTCTGGGACAGAGGAACATGTGTATATACGTAAATGTGTACAAATGTATGTATTATAATGTCTCTGACAAACTGATATGTCAACTACAGATTCACAATTAATGTATTGTTTTATTTGTACAGTCTGATGAAGGTCTGAATTAAGGCCGAAATGTTACGTTATTAACTACCTACTTAACGTATGGAAAATAAACAACACGATTTTTGCAAATTATATTGGAGTGCTAAGTCTTTGATAAAAGTATAAACACCATAATATCACCATGCAACTCCCAAATATCAGGGACTATAACATCTTTATGATCTGTTGAGGTCTTCAAATGCACCAAGAAAATGGTCAGACCAGGAAGTCTGCTCGGTAGGGACCATGGGGTGGAAAGTGATGCACACTACCAGAATCAGAATCAGACATTCATCTGTATCTGGGCTGGAGTAACTATTCGAGAACTGGTATATCTCTCTGGATGCTGGTGCTGCTGGTGGCTCGGTGGATAGCCCTGGGTCTGTATTCGACTAAGGGCAACATCTGCACAAAGTTTTTAGGACCTCCCCGTGTTTGTCTGGTTTCCTCTCACACTCCAAAAACATAACTGAGGTAATTGGCTTCCTAGGAAATTGTCCAGGTTATCTGTTAATTCTATTTCTATACATTTTATGCCATTTTAATGGTATTAACAGATTTAACCCAAACTACTGTATCTCTACTCGAGGCAGGTGGCAACTCTAATTAGTGGCCTTATGGTGTAGAAAACATGAAATATTACTTTAAAGCAATGTCATTTATAAAGGTAGAGGTTTATAGAAATTTATCACCCGCAGGTAAGACTACCTAGGTACTGCAGCGAGTTGCTAGGTAACAGTTCCACTATATTCCGCTGTTCACTTCTCCCTCCTGTGCCAGATGTTAAATGACTGTACTGTAAATGAAAAGTGTTTGATGTCGACATTGATGCAGTCACAGCAAGCAAGAGAATGAGAGAATTACAAAAATGATAGAAACCCTTTAGATGTACTAAGGTGTGTATGTGACATAGCTACAAATGCTGGAATATGACATTTGCCACTATTCAAGTTGCAGTCCTTTGGTTAAGCAGTGTGGGCAAGGTAAAGAAAACAGTATACAGTATTTTCCAATCATTTATTTAGAATTAGTGAGGTTCATTGTAAAGCTATGTATATTATATGGGAATGTGGCAAGTTCCTACTTTGTTACCTGCTGAAATTAGTGATTTTGATCCTGTGAAGGTTGAATATTGTTCCACAAAAATATAAGAAGTGAATATTGTAAAGCATGTTTTAGTGCAGAGCCTTGTGCACGGAGCCTCAGAGCTTCATTGTACAGAGCTGTACAGACTCGTGCACGGCCATACAGCCTCCGCTGGACGCCCTGTGTTCATTAACAGAATGCTTCTAGAGGAGAATACCTCCATATACAGAGTCTGATGGGGCATTGCACAGTTTTTGGGATCGTGTTTGTATAGAATCTGACAGGAAAAATACTCTATTTCCCAACTTATGAAATTGGAGACATACAGAGTTTCAGCAGAGGGTTCAAGCACCTCTAAGGCAGCCCTAATATGGCTCCATACAAAATGGAGCCGTAATACAGCCGTATGCATAAGCCCTTATACAAATGTTAGGGTGAGTTAAGAGGCAAATGTGTTGCAGACATTTCTGCTATTGTCCCATACATCTGAAGGGGTTTTGCAGAAATCCGGCAGCTGTTTTGATAGAATCAGACCGAAAACTAATTTCGGGGACTCTACTGATAAGGCGCCTACACTTAAACAGCATGTCCTCTAAAAAAAATCATCAGTATATATGTGAAACTTTGTAATTTGCTCAATTTACAATTTTCTAGGATAAAGCTTTGTATCTTAGCATAGAAGAGTGGGTCTTTCAGTCTGAAGAGATTTGGTTACCAGATCATACCTTCTTTCTTAATAGTCAGAAAAGGATTTGAAATTACATTTGACAACCTTGTGTGAAGTCCCTGCCTAATCTGGCAGGATGTAAACTAGAAAAGCTCATTATGGGTCTACTCACATTGTGGTTGAAGTTTACATTCGGCGCATGTGTTGTTGACGCAATCATGGCCCAAAATATATATTAGACTGAAACTTGTATTGAGTATGTCAACCGATACCCCCAGTGATTTATCCAGCTTCATATCATAGATTATATCGATATATCGGAGAGAAGTAAGACACAGACACGATGCTTGTATGCTCGTAATCCTTCTCTGACATTTATTCATCAAGCAATTACAATAATATATCTTTCAAACAAGAAGCAGCTTTATTCCAGCAAATCATTTACAATGTTTACAATGTGATGTTAATTTGAATTTCATTTAGCCAAAATCATATAATGACAAAAAGTTTTGTCCTGAACCAATCATAGGCTTAGAAGACGTCTTAAATGTAAAACTATGAGTTCCCAAAATATACCACGTCATAGATGCTCCAAGGCTAAGGGTATGTGCACACGCTAGCTTCCTTTTACGTCTGAAAAGACAGACTGTTTTCAGGAGAAAACAGCTGAGTTGTTTCAGACGTAAAAGCTCCTCCTCGCATTATGCGAGGCGTCTTTGACGGCCGATCATTTGAGCTGTTCTTCATTGAATTCAATGAAGAACGGCTCAAATTACGTTTCAAAGAAGTGTCCTGCACTTCTTTGAGGAGGCAGTCATTTTACGCGTCGTCGTTTGACAGCTGTCAAACGACGACGCGTAAATGACAGGTCGTCGGCACAGTACGTCGGCAAACCCATTCAAATGAATTGGCAGATGGAGCCGTATTTTCAGGCGTAAATCGAGGCATAATACGCCTCGTTTACGCCTGAAAATAGGTGGTGTGAACCCAGCCTTAGAGTCAGACTACCACCTCCCTTATAGTAAATGAAACTCTTCTCCAAGGCTAAGTGTCAGACTGACCCCCCTCCCTTAGGCTACATTCACACAAGCGTATGAGATGCAAAACATGAAAAACGCACGTGAATCTGGTCCGTGTGTGTTGCGTTATGCATCAGTGTGCTTTGAGAGTGGCATGCGTTATTCACGCACTTGCAAAGCACATCTTTTTTTACTGTATTATTTTCAATTAAATTGATGCGCAAATTACACACCGCACATGGATGTCCATCCGTGTGTGGTTTTCACGCACCCATTGACTTCAATGGGTGCGTAGGTGCGTGAAATTGCACCAATATAAGACATGCAGTGAGTTTCACCCAACGGACTCTCGCTGCGTGAAAACTCCTGCATGTGTGAACGGCCCCATTGAAATCAATGGGTCCGTGTGCTGCGTGCGATTTCCATGCACAGCACACGGACGTTATTCACGTTCGTCTGAATGAGCCCTTATAATAAACAATGTCATTTTCTTGAATCTCAAGGATGAGCGGCTCCTTATCACACAAAAATAGGTAAATATTTATCTGTATTCTCCAACCAAGAGAGAGACTAAATATAAACATTCAGAAACATTCAGAACAACAAATAACACAGAATTGTTTCAGACAATGTTCACATAGATATTTTAGCTTTAAAGCAACATGACTTATTAATCTTAAAATGGCCCCTTCAGGCCACAATGTCTATTCCAGATATCCAAAATGGACGCCATCATACAAGATGGAGTCTACTTTCACATTTGCCGAGAAAACTTGCCGCGCATTCACCGAATGTGTCCATAGGGCTTTATTGATTTGACTTTTGCGCAACGAGTGTTCTTTTGACAAATGTCAGGGATGTGTGCGTCGGCATACTTTTTTTTTTACTGTATGAAATAGTGTAGTCCACTACGCTATTTTATACGAAGGCATCCAGTAGAAAACATGTACTGTGAGGATTTGTTTTCTTTTGACAATGGGATCCTATGGAGGATGTATGCCTTTGTATTCCAGAAATGCTCTCAAAGTTTACCTTTGACAGAAGGCTCAAATGCAGTGTGAATAGAGTCTAAGTCAATTGGTAATTCTGCACAGTCGTCCAGTTTTATTGTGCTCGACACACATTGCATATTTGCCATATGCTCAGAAAATTCCACTGAGGATATTGTTTAAAGAGGCTTTCCATGACCGGACAACTGATGATCTATCCACAGGATAGATCATTAGTATATGATCGATGCGGGTCTGACACCCGGACCCCGCACCGATCAGCCTCTCAGTCTGCCTCTGGGCACCGCATGTTTGAACGGTATGCAGTAGTTGGCTCCGGAAACAGATGGCTCCGACCACTGCATAGCGGCCTTCCTGCAGCCCTGCAGCTCTGCTCATATTCACTTGAATAGGTTCAGAGCTACAGAGCTTTTTTTAAGTCTCATTCACTTTGCTGCTACTGTAAATGTTGCAGAATTTCCACACAGAATTCCGTTGCAGTAATTCCGCAGAGTTTACGCCACATGGGAACCCGGCTTTAGAGTTTTCTTACCGCTTGTTGAATTGAGTGTTCACACTGAGAACGAGTTTTGAGACAGTGAGGCAGGACGAGGCAGAGAAAGAGTTTTTGTTGTATTTTAATGATATTAGAATTTTTGAGAAATCTTTTTCTATTTAGCATTTTTTGACATCATATAAAGTGTTATATCATGCCATTAGTGTCTGTCAGTGAGAATTTCCAAACACACACCTGAAGAAGCCATTCAGGATAAAAACCCATGGCTATTTTTGTATAATAAGAAATGTCTTAATTGAAGTGAATTGCCTGATTTATGATTGAGGAAAGAATAAGACATAGCCAAGACCACCTCTGAATCCAATGAACTGTGGTCTATTCCTTACTTTACTGTTAGGGTATGTTCACATGGCAGCGTCCGTAACGGCTGAAATTACGGGGCTGTTTTCAGGAGAAAACAGCTCCGTAATTTCAGCCGTAATGACATGTTGAGGCGCTTTTTGCTGCGTCCATTACGGACGTTAAATGGAGCTGGTTTTCCATGGAGTCCATGGAAAACGGCTCCATTTACGTCTGAAGAAGTGACAGGCACTTCTTTGACGCGGGCGTCTTTTTTACGCCCCGCCTTTTGACAGCGGGGCGCAAAAAAAATGACCGCGTGCACAGAACATCGTAAGACCCATTTTAATGAATGGGCAGATGTTTGCCAACGCTATCGAGGTGCATTTTCGGACGTAAATCGAGGCGTAAAACGCCCGAATTACGTCCGTAAATAAGCCGTGTGAACACACCCTTAGGTGGTGAGCCAACCAGATACCAATTTAATTTCATGTATTTATACAATGAAGTGAAAGGATTCTAATAATGTTCTATAATGTTCTATAATTTCTTGCAGCACGGACGCCCATCCGGAAAAATACGGAAAGGTGTCCGTAATTACGGATGGAATCTATGGTAGTGTGCATGGGGCCTTAGAAAAACGATGACATATTTTTACTTACGCATACACATTAGATGAACGTTGGCCGAACCCGCAAATCTTGTTGAGAGAGGCAAATCATCTAATCTGTATGTGTCTCATTTGTTTGGCTTGTTGCTCTTATCCCATTGAGCACCCATACACACTCAGCTAAACATGCATGTGTGTCAGGGGCTTAGGAGAAATAACTGTCGGCTCAACAAGTGTTCGGCCACATTAAAGGGGTTTTCCAAGACCGGACAACTGATGACCTATCCACAGGATAGGTAATCAGAATATGATCGGTGCGGGTCCAACACCCAGACCACGCACCAATCAGCCACTCCGGCTGCCTCCAGATGTTTTGAACGCTATGCAGTAGTTGAAGCCGGAAGCAGATGGCTCAGTACCTGTGCATAGCAGCCGTTCTGCAGAGCTGCAGCTCTGTTCCTATGCACTTGAATAGGAGCAGAGCTGCAGTACTGCAGCTCAGCCGCTATTTGGTGACCGGAGCTATCTGCTTCCGGCATGGAGGTCCGACATCCAGAGGCAACAAAAGCAGATGATTGGTGCAGGGTCCGGGTCACGGATCAGTTGTCGTGGAAAACCCCTTTAAGCCTTTCATGCATCTTTAGAAAAAAAATTATATTTAAAAATCATGAAACTACAGTATATGCAAAGTGTTTACTTTATTTCTAAACTGATCCATTAACATTCGTTTGACTGATTAATTAGATTTTTTTTAATGGGGAAGTAATGATTTTTTTTCTTTGGATACATCTACCTTATACAAAAAACCCAGACGTAAATCTGCCAGACCTATGCCAAAAGCACAAGCTTTTGACATACATGTGAATAGCACCAAGGGTATACTCACACATGATGAATTTGTTGCAAAAATTTCAGCGACAGTCCATCCATTTGAAAGGGAATTGAAAAAATCTATACATATTCTGCAAGAACAACCCCTTTTCAGGTATATGGAATGTATTTTGCAGCAGCATCAATTTCTGCAACGAATCTGCCGTGTGTGAATATACCCTTATTGGTGTGCCACTGATCATGCAGGGAGGCAGCTAAGGATCTGCGCTCAAAACCATTAATGAAGGTTTGAATCGAATGAGAACTGACTACAATACAGGCTCTGACAATATCATATAGGTATGTCACGCAAAATTGCTCAGCTTTTTTATGTAAAATATATATACACACACCAGATACTTGTGTACACCAGTAATTATTGTGGTCCTAGGTCAGAATCAATAAATAGGCAGTATTTGAAGTATAAAGTTCCCTTTGCTATGCTGATGGCAATATCATACATATCACAGCTTTCCTTGTAGAACCTTCTTCACGTGTAGGAGACACTAATGTATCTGAAGTGCTTCCTCAGTAGTTACCCAATTATCACAGGACTGCTTTTCATTTATTCTAATTATAGGAAAACGCGTTCCTGTTCTTTAAGATACCTGACACAGCTTTCTTCTGCTTGTGGGGACATACAAATAATATGGAAACATTTCCTCACAGCCCTTCACATTTATTCTTTGAAAGCAAAACCCTGTGTTTTATGAATTATTCACAAACAGCCAAAGATAAATGTTTCAACTTCCACATGTAAATGAAAAAAGGCACCCTGGAGCCTTCAGCCCTTTTTTAATAGTCTGTTTCACATTGAACGTTTCCTTTGGGGTTATTTCTTTTATAAACGAGCAATCACTAAGAGCATATGTAAATGATGCCAGTTACATAAAAGCTAAATGAAAAAATAATTTTATTATGTATTTATTAAAAATTGTGCATTTATTTGCATGCATCAGATCATAGAGTCAAATTTAAATAAACAATCAAACAATTTTCATACATTATACAATGTTTTTCGGCACTTGCGAATAAGCAAATATGCAAAGTTCTGGGGAGACAAAATCTTGGATTACATTACATTTGTGCAGATATTCAGTGGAGAACAGTCTGGGGGTCCAATAAGCAGATTTTCCCCACCACAGAATTTTATGGCCAATCAAATGATGGTGCTCAGTTGTTGCTGTATCTCCTTATGGTCACTTTCACACGGCAGTATTGTGCATCAGTATTTGTAAGCCAAAACCAATAAAAAATAGAAAGGAAAGATTTGAACCTCTTTCGTGTTTTAGACCCAGTCCTGCATTTGGCTTACAAATACTGAAGCAAAATACTGACCAAAATACAGTACTGCCATGCAGGGGCGTAACTAGGAAAGACTGGGACACAAAGCAAACTTTTGACTGGGCCCCCCCCCCTCCCCTGGGTGTCACACAACCCAGGGGCGTAGTTAGGGGGGGGGCAGGCGGGGCACGTGCCCCGGGCGCAGCTCAGAGGGGGGCGCCAGCGCCACCTCCTTCACTATAATTGTACCTGTGTCGCAAGGACACAGGTACAATAAGAAGCAATGAATGACCGGGCACGTTCCGTGCCCGGCCATTCAGCGCCTCTCCACGAATGAAGCGACTGGTACCTTTTGTACCAGTGACGCTTCCGTCGATGAAAGGCGCTGACTGACTGGCAGGGAAAGTCATCCTGCCCAGCCAATCAGCGCCTTTCATAGACGCTGTGTTCAACCCCCTGGAGACCTGCGCAGAAGAGAGCAGGTCTCCATGGCTGTCGAACGGCGTTGGATCGGGAATAAGGTGAGTTTGAATATTATTTTTTTTTTTTAAATTGTAATAGAAGTGTGTGGCTATATCTGCGGGGAGGACTTTATCTACAGGGGGACTAGATCTACAGGGGGCTATATCTACAGGGGTGGGCTATATACAGGGGGCTATATCTACAGGGGGGCTATATCTACAGGGGGACTATATCTACAGGGGGGCTATATCTAGAGGGGTGAGCTATATACAGGGGGACTATATCTACAGGGGGACTATATCTACAGGGGGCTACATCTACAGGGGTGGGCTATATACAGGGGGGCTATATCTACGGGGGAATATATCTACAGGGGGGCTATATCTACAGGGGTGGGCTATATACAGGGGGACTATATCTACAGGGGGACTATATCTACAGGGGGGCTATATCTACAGGGGTGGGCTATATACAGGGGGGCTATATCTACAGGGGGACTATATCTACAGGGGGGCTATATCTACAGGGGTGGGCTATATCTACAGGGGGCTATACCTACAGGGGGCTACATCTACAGGGGTGGGCTATATACAGGGGGGCTATATCTACAGGGGGACTATATCTACAGGGGGCTACATCTACAGGGGTGGGCTATATACAGGGGGGCTATATCTACAGGGGGAATATATCTACAGGGGGGCTATATCTACAGGGGTGGGCTATATACAGAGGGACTATATCTACAGGGGGACTATATCTACAGGGGGCTATATCTACAGGGGTGGGCTATATACAGGGGGGCTATATCTACAGGGGACTATATCTACAGGGGGGCTATATCTACAGGGGTGGGCTATATCTACAGGGGGGCTATATCTACAGGGGTGGGCTATATACAGGGGAACTATATCTACAGGTGGGCTATATCTACAGGGGGGCTATATCTACAGGGGGGCTATATCTACAGGGGGCTATATCTACAGGGGTGGGCTATATACAGGGGGACTATATCTACAGGGGGGCTATATCTACAGGGGGGCTATATCTACAGGGGGACTATATCTACAGGGGGGCTATATCTACAGGGGGACTATATCTACAGGGGGGCTATATCTACAGGGGGGCTATATCTACAGGGGTGGGCTATATCTACAGGGGTGGGCTATATACAGGGGGACTATATCTACAGGGGTGGGCTATATACAGGGGGACTATATCTACAGGGGGACTATATCTACAGGGGGGCTATATCTACAGGGGTAGGCTATATACAGGGGGCTATATCTACAGGGGGCTATATCTACAGGGGTGGGCTATATCTACAGGGGGGCTATATCTACAGGGGTGGGCTATATACAGGGGGACAATATCTACAGGGGGGCTATATCTACAGGGGGACTATATCTACAGGGGGGCTATATCTACAGGGGGACTATATCTACAGGGGGACTATATCTACAGGGGGGCTATATCTACAGGGGTGGGCTATATACAGGGGGACTATATCTACAGGGGACTATATCTACAGGGGGGCTATATCTACAGGGGTGGGCTATATACAGGGGGACTATATCTACAGGGGGGCTATATCTACAGGGGGTGGGCTATATACAGGGGGACTATATCTACAGGGGGTGGGCTATATACAGGGGGACTATATCTACAGGGGGCTATATACTGGGGTGGGCTATCTACAGGGGGACCATATCTACAGGGGGTGGGCTATATACAGGTGGACTATATCTACAGGGGGTGGGCTATATACAGGGGGACTATATCTACAGGGGGGCTATATACTGGGGTGGGCTATCTATGGAGCACCATATACAGGGGTGGGCTATAGCTACAGGGGGGGCTATATAGTATATAGCCCCCTGTAGATATAGCCCACCCCTGTAGATATAGCCCACCCCTGTAGATATAGCCCACCCCTCTAGATATGGTCCCCCTGTAGATATGGTCCCCCTGTAGATATGGTCCCCCTGTAGATATAGCCCATCCCTGTATATAGTCCCCCTGTAGATATAGCCCACCCCTGTATATAGTATCCCACAAATAGCTCCCCCTATAGTGCTCCACAGAAAGCCCACCCCTGTATATAGCCCCCTTGTACATATAGTCCACCCCTGTATATAGTGCTCCACAGATAGCCCACCCTTGTATATAGTATATACAGGGGTGGGCTATCTGTGGAGCACTATATACAGGGGTGGACTATCTCGTGGAGCACTATATACAGGGGTGGACTATATGTACAAGGGGTCTATATACAGGGGTGGGCTATCTGTGAAACACTATATACAGGGGTGGACTATATGTGGAGCACTATATACAGGGGTGGGCTATATCTACAGGGGGGCTACATACATGGTTGGGCTATCTGTAGAGTACTATATACAGGGGTGGGCTATATCTACAGGGGGCTATATACAGGGGTGGGCTATCTGTAGAGCACTATAGGCGGAGTTATTTGTGGGACACTATACAGGGGTGGTCTGTATGGGGACACTATCTACAGGGGCTCTATGGCAGGCACTATCTACAGGGGGCTCTATGGCAGGCACTATCTACAGGGGGCAAAGTGTGTGTGTGTAGGACACGGTGTATAGTGCTATTATAATTAGAGGTGCAGTGTATGGCGCTATTATATTTAGGGGCGTAGTGTGTGGTATAATGATAACTTTATATTTATTTATAGGTGCAGAAATGTTGGAAAAGTGAGAAGCTGAAGACATCTGAGCAGCAAACTGCAGAAATGGTCTGTGACCGGGAGAAGCCACCATAGAGGTCTGGACCGGATGGAGAAAAAGAACTAGAATCTGAGACGTCACCGGTGAGTCACTTAATGTAAATGTTCATTCTGCCTCTAATCAGCACTGTAGTCACTGTATGATCTGCAGCGAGATGATTGGCGATATGATTATGATAGGATTTATTTTTTGTGAAACGGCCTCTCCCAGCATATCCTTATCATTGTTTGGGCCATGCTGGGAGCTGTAGTTTTACGCCGTACAAACCTATACGGCAGGGGTTGCACTAAATTGAGCTGTATTTGTGCTGGTGTTGTATATATGTAGTGAGCTTGCTTCTGGGGCTGTATATATGTACTGAGCTTGGTTCTGGTGTTGTGTATAGAACCATATTGCTTGTAAAATGTACAAATGTTTTTATGCTCGCGTTACATAAAAACAAGTGACATGTCGATTGGTAGAGAAAACAAACACGGCGAGGGGGAAGGAGATGTCGGGAAAGAGGTTGGGGGGGGGCGCCAAACTGAATCTTTGCCCCGTGTGCTGGAGAACCTAGCTACGCCTCTGCACAACCCCCCCCCCTTGTAGATAGTGCCTTTTTTACAACCCCACCTGTAGATAACGCCATACAGACCCCCTGTAGATAACGCCATACAGACCCCCTGTAGATAACGCCATACAGCCCCCTCTGTAGATAACGCCATAAAGCCCTGCCTGTAGATAACGCCATACAGCCCCCCCTGTAGATAACGCCATACAGCCCCCCCTGTAGATAACGCCATACAGCCCCCCTGTAGATAACGCCATACAGCCCACCCTGTAGATAACGCCATACAGCCCACCCTGTAGATAACGCCATACAGCCCCATGTAGGTAACGCCATACAGCCCCCTTTAGATAACACCATACATCCCCACCTGTAGATAACGCCATACAGCCCCCCTGTAGATAACGCCATACAGCCCTCCCCCTGTAGATAACGCCATACAGCCCCCCTGTAGATAGCACCATACAGCCCCCCTGCAGATAACGCCATACAGCCCCCTCTGTAGATAACGCCATACAGCCCCCTCTGTAGATAACGCCATACAGCCCCCCTGTAGATAACGCCACACAGCCCCCCTGTAGGTAACGCCATACAGCCCCCCTGTAGATAACGCCATACAGGCCCCTCTGTAGATAACGCCATACAGCCCCCTCTGTAGATAACGCCATACAGCCCCCCTGTAGATAACGCCATACAGCCCCCTCTGTAGATAACGCCATACAGCCCACCCTGTAGATAACGCCATACAGCCCCCCCTGTAGGTAACGCCATACAGCCCCCTGTAGATAACACCATACAGCCCCCCTGTAGGTAACGCCATACAGCCCCCTGTAGATAATGCCATACAGCCCCCCCTGTAGATAACGCCATACAGACACCCCTGTAGATAACGCTATACAGCCCTCCCCCTGTAGATAACGCCATACAGCCCCCTGTAGATAGCACCATACAGCCCCCCTGTAGATAACGGCATACAGCCCCCTCTGTAGATAACGGCATACAGCCCCCTCTGTAGATAACGCCATACAGCCCCCCCTGTAGATAACGCCATACAGCCCCCCTGTAGATAATGCCATACAGGCCCCTCTGTAGACAACGCCATACAGCCCCCTCTGTAGATAACGCAATATAGCCCCCCCTGTAGATAATGCCATACAGCCCCCCCCTGTAGATAACGCCATACAGCCCCCCTGTAGATAACACCATACAGCCCCCCTGTAGATAACGCCATACAGCCCCCTCTGTAGATAACGCCATACAGCCCCCCCTGTAGATAACGCCATACAGCCACCCTGTAGATAACGCCATACAGACCCTCCTGTAGATAACGCTATACAGCCCTCCCCTGTAGATAATGTCAGGTCCGTATTTCAGGATATCTTCCTTCCCCTGTTATTTCACACCGAATAACCACCTCTGTAAATTGAAAGCTGAAGGCATGCCTGGAAAGAAGTACACCACACAGGCAAAAGTTGGTAGACATCTTTTCCCTCCATCCAGCAGGAAGTGAACTGGCTTTTATTCAGAACAAAGAAACACAGGAAAAGACACATGCCTCCTCCCTAGGGATGTGGGAGTGCCCAAGCCCCCACCGGCGTCTCAGCTGCAAGTTCTCAGACTCACTCTTCTTGCATTCCAGGGGTCTTCCATAGGTGTGTCCGACATGAACAAAGAACTTATTATATATCAGTATATTACACAAAGAACTGAAATGTATATACATATGTGTGAGGATAATATTTTTCAAACAATATACATGGTAATGATCCCTGACAATAACGCCATACAGCCCCCCTGTAGATAACGCCATACATCCCCCCTGTAGATAACGCCATACAGCCCACCCTGTAGATAACGCCATACAGCCCCCCCTGTAGGTAACGCCATACAGCCTGTGGATAGGGGATACATGTCTTATGTAGGAACAACCCCTTTAATGGCAGAGCGGGGAGATACCTCCCTGCTCTGCCGTAGTGTTCAGTGGCGTCGCGCTGTAGCAGTCATAGCGGCAGCTAGCGGAGCCTCAGGCCATGGTGGGGGCCCGTGCCGGCGGGCGACACGGGCCCCCTCATGCCGCAGGCCCCGTAGCAGCCGCTATGGCTGCTATAGCGGTAGTTACGCCACTGCTGCCATGTCAAAAAGAGGCCTATAGTTTGACTCACACCTATCGTTTTGCTAAATTTTTTATGGTGTTTTCATTGACGTTTTTCCGCAGTGTTTTCTTTTAGGGCAAAACCTGCTTTAAATGCTGTACCAAAAACGACATCAAACTTTATTGGAAGTAACCAAGAATATGCAGGCACTTGTCTTCCAGGGAATAAAGACTGTTCTTGCATTTGGCTTGTAGTCAATAGGTCATAAAAGTGAATTCTTCCTACTTCCATTAGAAAAACACGCAAATTTACGTGGTGGATTTCTTTGCGGATTTCTTCTGCTTAAAATTCTGTGAAGTCAAATTGTAGCCTTACAACACGAATTGCAAAACAATCTGGTTGCTGATTTCATTTGGCAACCTACGCAAAAAAAATTGCCATAGCTAGTTGCTGTGGACAATAATTGTACATATGAAAAATAATTATACTAAGGGCAGATTCAGACAAACGTTGCGTTTTTGCACGCGCAAAAACCACTTGACAGCTGCATGTGTCATCCGTGTATGATGCGCGGCTGCGTGATTTTCGCGCAGCCGCCATCATAGAGATGAGGCTAGTCGACGCCCGTCACTGTCCAAGGTGCTGAAAGAGCTAACTGATCGGCAGTAACTCTTTCAGCAGCCTCGACAGTGAATGCCGAACACAATATCGAGAAACCTGTTAAAAAAAAAGAAAAAGTTCGTACTTACCGAGAACTTCCCTCCCGGCCGTTGCCTTGGTGATGCGTCCTTGGTGACGCGCCTCTCTTGACATCGGGCCCCACCTCCCTGGATGACGCGGCAGTCCATGTGACCGCTGCAGCCTGTGCTTGGCCTGTGATTGGCTGGAGCTGTTACTTGAACTGAATTGTCATCCCGGGAGGTCAGACTGGAGGAAGAAGCCGGGAGTTATCGGTAAGTCAGAACGTCGTTTTTTTTTTACAGGTTCATGTATATTGGGATCGGAAGTCACTGTCCATGGTGCTGAAACAGTTTAACTCTTTCAGCACCCTGGACAGTGACTATCTCCTGACGTCGCGTACCGGAATTTTTTTTGCCGGGTTCGGCCAAAACGAGTTCGGCCGAACCCGGTGAAGTTCGGTTCGGTTGTCCGGGTTCGCTCATCTCAAAGACACTCCGTTTGGATGTTTGGAAACAGAAAAGCACGTGGTGCTTTTCTGTTTACATTCATCCTTTTGACAGCTGGTGCGCTGTTTCAGTCGGTTCGCATGGAAGTGCTTCCGTGCGACCTGCGTGGTTTTCACGCACCCATTGACTTCAATGGGTGCGTGATGCGCGAAATACGCGGAGATATTGAACCTGTCGCGTTTTGTACGCAGCGAACAAATGCTGCGCAAAAATCACGCACTGTTTGAACTGCCCCATTGACTTCTATAGGGCTGTGCGTGGCGCGCGAAAAAAACGCGGTCTGCACGCACGAAAATCACGCTCGTGTGAATCCCCCCTAAAAGTAACAACTTTTAACCCTTTAATGACCAGCCTATTTTAAACCTTAATGACCAAGGTATTTTTTATGTTTTTCCATCGTCGCATTCCAAGAGCTATAACTTGTTTATTTTTGCGTCAACATAGCTGTATAAGGTCTTGTTTTTTGCGGGACAATTTTGGGGTGTATATAATTTATTGATTAACTTTTATTAACTTTTTTTTGGGGGGGAATAGAAAAAAAACAGACATTTTGCCACAATGTTTTGCATCCTAAATCTACGCCGTTTACCGTGTGGTATAAATAACACAATAACTTTATTCAGCGGGTTGTTAAGATTGCAATAATACAAAATTTGTATAGATTTTGTATGTTTTACTACTACTGTTCCGCTGATGCAGCTGTATGAGGCCTTTTTTTTGCGGGATGACTTGTCGTTTTTATCGGTACCATTTTGGAGTAGATGCAACTTTTTGATCACTTTTTATCACATTTTTTTTAAGGCAGGATTCACAGAAAACAGCAATTTTTCCATTATTCCATTTTATTTTTTACGGCGTTCACCGTGCAGGTTAAATAATGTAATTGCTTTATAGTTGGGGATGTTACGGACGCGGCGATACCAAATATGTGTAACTTTTTTACTTTATTTGTTTTTTTTAATAGTAAAGCATTTTGTAAGGGGAAAAGTGGGTTTTTCGTTTTTTTTTTCATTTTTTTTTAATTAACTTTATTATACTTTTCTTTTTACCTTTTTACTAGTCCCACTAGGGGACTTTAATATGTGATCATTCGATCGCTTTCATAATACACTGCAATACTTTTGTATTGCAGCGTATTACTGCCTGTCCGTTTAAAACTGACAGGCATCTGCTAGGCCATGCCTAGCAGGCATTTACTACAGGCAGACCTGGGGGCCTTTATTAGGCCCCCCGGCTGCCACAGAAGACACAGACACGGGTGCTGGTGGGATGAGGGGGTGCTCCCTCCCTCTGTCCAAAACAACTCAGATGCGGCGCTCACTATTGAGTGCCGCATCTGAGGGGTTAAACAGATGAGATCGATACTTATATCGATCTCACCTGTTCGAGCAGGGATGCCCCCAGCTACCTCTGGTAGCTGAGAACAGGGAGATTTAACTGCTCCCTGCTCTGTTTATTTATTCTGATGCAGCGTCGTGAAAAGGCGTATGCATCAGAATAAAGCCCATTAGTGGCCACCGTGAAAAGGCGTATTGGTGGTCACTAACGGGTTACATAGTTACATAGTTACATAGTTAGTACGGCTGAAAAAAGACACATGTTCATCAAGTTCAACCAAGGGAAGGGAAAAGGGAAGGAAAAATTTCTACACATAGGAGCTAATATTTTTTTGTTCTAGGAAATTATCTAACCCTTTTTTAAAGCCATCTACTGTCCCTGCTGTGACCAGCTCCTGCGGTAGGCTATTCCATAAATTCACCGTTCTTACTGTAAAGAAGCCTTGTCGCCTCTGCAGCTTGAACCTTTTTTTCTCCAGACGGAGGGAGTGCCCCCTTGTTTTTTGAGGGGGTTTTACAAGGAACAGGATTTCACCATATTTTTTGTATGTGCCATTAATATATTTATATAAGTTAATCATGTCCCCCCTTAGTCGTCTTTTTTCAAGGCTAAATAGGTTTAATTCTTTCAATCTTTCCTCATAACTTAAATTCTCCATGCCCCTTATTAGCTTCGTTGCTCTTCTTTGTATTTTTTCCAACTCCAGGGCATCCTTTCTATGAACTGGAGCCCAGAACTGAACTGCATATTCTAGATGAGGCCTCACTAATGCTTTGTAAAGTGGCATTATTACATCCCTATCCCGTGAGTCCATGCCTCTTTTAATACACGACAATATCCTGCTGGCCTTTGAAGCAGCTGATTGACACTGCATGCTGTTATTGAGTTTATGATTTACAAGTACACCCAGATCCTTCTCAACAAGTGAATCCGCCAGTGTAGCGCCCCCTAGGACATATGATGCATGCAGGTTGTTGGTACCCAGATGCATAACTTTACATTTATCTACATTAAACTTCATCTGCCAAGTGGACGCCCAAACACTTAGTTTGTTTAAATCTGCCTGTAATTCATGAACATCTTCCATAGTCTGAACTATATTACATAGCTTGGTGTCATCTGCAAAAATAGAAATAGTGCTATTAATCCCTTCCTCTATATCATTAATAAATATGTTGAATAATATTAAAGAGTTAAAGAGCTTATCTGATTTAGAAAACCCATTTTAAAATAACCTATTTAGAGAATTCTAAATAAATAGCGGTGTTTCGCCTACATGACCCTTATCTATTAACAAAAGGAGAGAATGCTTACAAAGAGCACCTCTTGTTCTGGAGGATGCGACATGTCCGTGCAGTAAACAGATGCATGGCCGGCCTTAGCTATGTGCGACATGTGCGGTCGCACAGGGCGCCGGCCGCCATGCTGTAAGGGGGCGCCAGTGGGTACAAGCCGAAGAGAGGAGGAAATTTTCCTTCCTCTCCACGGCTGTGTGAAGTGAGCGCTGATTGGAGGAGCAGCAGCAGGTGCTTCTGTCTGCTCCACCAATCGGCACAGCCTGTACTGCAGTGTCACTCAGAGCCTCAGCTCCTTCCTGCTGTTTTGCTGCCACAGTGAAGACTCCTCCACGGAGCTCCAGTGTCAGGTAAGAGCAGAGGCTTTAGGTTAATCTATGTTTATTTATGTGATGTGTGAGGGAGGAGGAAAGAGGGAAGGGGTTAAGTGATGTGTAACAGGATGTTTTTTTTTTTAAAAGATCGATTTTGTGGGGGAGGGGAGACTAGGTGATAGGGGCTTTGTGTGTGTGTATTTTTTTACTGATCGATTTTGAAGGTGAGAGGACATTGCCCTAAATGCTATAGGAGTGTGGGGGGATTCTTTATAAATGTATTTTGTGAGGAGGGGGACTTCTGTATAGTTTATTTTGTGGTGTAGGAGCTTATTATGAATCATGGGGGAGGGGAACTTAGCGTTCTGTATGGGGAGAAAGGATTCTTTAGGGTACGGCCACACGGAGCGGCCCTCACACTGTCGCAACACGGCCAACAACCGCGCTGGCACTATGTAGGAGCGGCTGTCAAATACCTCATTAAGGGGTATTCTGGTTACATTCGCATGCGCACTGCCTCTCCATTCATTCTCTATGGGAGCGCCGGAGATAGCCGAGTGCAGTGTTCTGCTTTTTCCGGCGCTTCCATAGAGAATGAATAGGGGGTAAGTTGTTGTAATTTGCAAAATCGTGCGGCCATAAAGGGAGTATTAATTCATGGCCGCACGTTAACGCTGGTAAACCGTCCCATTATCTGCAAAATCGTGCGGCCATGAATTAATATACCCTTTATGGCCGCACGATTTTGCAAATTACAACAGCTTACCCCCTATTCATTCTCTATGGGAGCGCCGGAAAAAGCCGAACACTGCACTCGGCTTTCTCCGGCGCTCCCATAGAGAATGAATGGAGCGGCAGTGCGTATGCGAATGTAACTGGAATACGTGCGGCCACTAACAGGCTGTTTGACAGCCGCACTGAAGATGGTGCCGGCGTGGTTGTTAGCTGCGTTGTGACCGTGTCAGGGCCGCTCCGTGTGGCCTTACCCTTAGGCTGGATTCACACGAGTGTGTGCCTTTTGCGCTTGCAGAAAACGCAGCGTTTTGCCTGCGCAAAAGGCACTTGACAGCTCCGTGTGGCAGCATCATATGATGCGCGGCTGCGTTGTTTTCGCGCAGCCGCCATCATTATGACACTCCATTTGGATGTTTGTAAACAAAAAAGCACGTGGTGCTTTTCTGTTTTCATTCATCCTTTTGACAGCTGTTGCGCGAATCACGCTGTTCGCACGTTAGTGCTTCCATGTGGCATGCGTGGTTTTCACGCACCCATTGACTTCAGTGCGTGATGCGCGAAAAACGCTCAAAGAACGGACATGTCGTGACTTTTGCGCAGCGGACACACGCTGAGTAAAAATCACGCACATGTCTGCACGGCCCCATAAACTAATATAGGTCCGTGCGACGCGCATGAAAATCACGCGCATTGCACGAACGTATATCCCATTGGTCTGAATAAGCCCTTAGAGATAATATTTGTGGGCGAGAGCAACTTGATTATGAGGGTAGGAACACAGAGGGTGGATACATAAAACTACACAGTGTATACGTCCTGAGAACCGCAGGGAATTTCACCTGAAAAACAGCACCAAATTTTGGTGCAGTTTTTTTGGCGGAAAGACTGTAGAAATAAATTTAAAAAAAAGCTAATACTCCCGGCCGTAGTCCCTCTCTCTCTGAGCGTAGCCCGGCCTCCTGCGATGACGCTGTAGTCCATGTGACCGCTGCAGCCTTTGATTGGAATCACTGTCATCCCTGGAGGCCGGTCAGAAGAAGCGCGATCTCCAGCGCGAAACAGGCTGTAACCTACAACTAGCTGTCCTCCCTGTAATGCTTTTACCCTCGCCAAGGTGACACAATAAAGTTAAGAAGATTTGCAAACGGGTGAGTGCCGCATTTTCATTTCTTTCATCTATATTAATTACTATTAATGTGAGGCACATGGAGGTTAAATTCATCACACCACGTGCCTCACATCAGAAAATGGAAGAACTTTTTTTTTTTTATTACTGTTGGCAAAGTATAATTTTGGTATCGAAATCGCAATACTACACGAAGTATCAGTATCGAAGTCCAAATTCAGGTATCGTGACATCCCTACTACCTACAAAGGGGCTGTGTTGCACGACCTACAGGGGGCTGTGTGGTACGAACTACAAAAGGGCTGTGTGGCGCGACCTACAAGGGGGCTGTGTGGCGCGACCTACAAGGGGGCTGTGTGGCGCGACCTACAAGGGGGCTGTGTGGCGCGACCTACAAGGGGGCTGTGTGGCGCGACCTACAAGGGGGCTGTGTGGCGCGACCTACAAGGGGGCTGTGTGGCGCGACCTACAAGGGGCATCTGTGAGTGGCGGGCTGATGGTCATTTTACTGTGAGTGGCGGGCTGATGGTCATTTTACTGTGAGTGGGGGGCTGATGGTTATTTCACTGTAAGTGCCCCCCACTTGATGGTCTTCAAGTGGTTTCCACCTCTGACCTCCAATTCAAATTAATAGTAGGAAGAAAATAGCTGTGGTGCTCGTCTGGAGCTTTTTTTGCTGCGTCTTTTGCATTCGCTTCAACGGCTTAAAAAAAAAACGAAAAAAAAAACCCCTATCAAATAACGCTGTCAATTCAAAAGCAGATTTTTTCTGCCTTACAAAAAACGCTGTGTGAACATACCCTAAGAATGTAGTGCTTATTTTTAGCTATTTTCTGTCTTTCTCTAAACAATTTTTGGTAGGGGGGCCCTGAGGATTTTTTTTTTTCCAGGGGTGGCTCAAGTCCGAAAAAGTTGGGAAACTCTGTAGCAGGGTACAGAGGCGCCTGCAGCCTATGAGGCGCAGGGACAGGATCCCTGCACAGTCGGCGTGATGACATCTCTGGATCAAGCCGGCCTATGCAAGGATCATGTCAGGTGGAGGTGGGGGGGCAGTATGGCACTGTCTACAAGGGGGAGGTGGGTGCTGTATGACACTGTCTACAAGGGGGCGGTGGGGGGCACTGTGTACAAGAGGGAGGTGGGGCTGTATGACACTCTACAATGGGCAGATGGGGGCTGTATGGCACTGTCTACAAGGAGGAGGTGGGGGATTATGGCACTGTCTACAGGGAGGCTGTACGGCACAATCTACAGGGGTCACTTTCTACAAGGGGGACTGTGAGGTCATTATACTCTGTGGAGGCCACTAAGCGGACATCATACTGTGTAGGGGCACTACAGGGGGCAATATAATGTGTGTGCCACTTAGGGGGCAGAACACTGTGTGGGCACAATTAGAGGACAAAATACTGTGTCCTTGAAGGCGTTATAATATATTACATTATTAAATATTATTATTATACTGTGTGTGGGGCACTAAAGGGGCATTACACGGTGTGGGGGCACTATATAGGGCATTATACTGTGGGGAGGAATTATGCTTTTTTTATGGGGCATTTTTTATAATGGCGTGGGGCGCCGAAAGATAATTTCGCACGGGGCGCCATCTACCCTAAGGCCGGCCCTGAACAGATGAATGGGAACTGTGTAATGCTCCATTTCCCCTGTGGTGGCACTGTAAACACTTGCTGTCAGGATCCCACCCAGATTTTATATGACTGATGGTGTCCGAATGGCAGGACCCCTTGTAATCTGTTATTGTCGGAGGTCCCTTCCACCAAAAAGGGATTGTTTGAACTAGACAGCCTCTTTAATGTTTAATTTTACTGTGAAGACATGTTTAGTACAATACAATTCAGTGCTTCTAAAAATAATTCAACCTCCACAGCATAAACTCTTTTATCATCAAGGACTTAATAGTTAAAATAGTAGTCAGTGCAGGTGTTAAATACAACCAAAACTTAAAATACATACACATCTGGTTTGCTCTTGATCGCTAAAAACAGAGGGAAGAATAAGTTGTCGATTTGATGTAATCAGTGAATCTCACTACGAGCCCCATAGCAGTGGCATAGTCTTGCTCTTTGACAATCACTGCTTACAGTGAGAGAACCGGAATACTGAAGATGTTCAAGGTACGTTGTGAGAAGAAGGTGCAAAATGGTGCTTTGATCAGTTATCGGCTATTTTAACTTCCTGGTCATTACCTAGAAATTACCAACGTGACTGATTCGAAATTACAACTTATGTAACATCCAATATACATGATACAACCGGGCTCATGGGGCAGTCTATATTCATGAAAAATTTGAGAAAACAAAGTGGCGATGTGGAGAAGCAAATATACACCTTTCATTTGGAAATAAATACCTTAAGATGTTATTTGACTGCTTACATATTTATAATGCACTCTATGGATGTATAAAAAAGCAATAGCCTAGGTGATCACAGAGCTTGAAAAAAGAACTTATGAAATATTATAGTTAGTTCAATTTTCTCCAATTTGTAGCTACTAAGGTACAAGACAGGCATACCAATATCCATCCAATATTCACATCACTCAGTGTTCTGCAAGGCAACCCTACTGTTATAGAGG
Organism: Rhinoderma darwinii; assembly: GCF_050947455.1. Classification (NCBI taxonomy): domain Eukaryota; kingdom Metazoa; phylum Chordata; class Amphibia; order Anura; family Rhinodermatidae; genus Rhinoderma; species Rhinoderma darwinii. The sequence continues at coordinate 126,537,976 of NC_134690.1, read as the reverse complement.
ACAGGATCATGCTGCTCAGGATGAAGGAAAAGTCAAAATGATTAGTATTAATCATTCATTTCAGAACCCTGCAGCCTTTTCCAGAGATCACAAGTAGTATTGTATCCTGACTCCTGTGAATACGCTTGAGACGGTCGCTGTCATTCTGTATATAATGTGAAGTCTCTTAGTAAAGGATGTGTGAATTAGCTTCAAGCCCATCTGGCAGATAAGTTTATAGACTGAGCCAATAGACATTACCATTTTTCTAAAAATCATCTTGGGGATCAATCCCAGAGGTGTTCGCTGTTGATAAATTGCTTACATTTGTTCCTGCTCTTCCAAGTTTAGTTATTTTCTAGTGTAATGTTGGTCAAGCTTCAGCTCCTTTATCCTCTTTAGAAGTCGGTGTTGTATTCTAAATTTACAATCACAAATTTCTGAGGAGGGTGTCACATGTAAATTCTTGTAGTAAACTGCCAAAGCAATAAAAAGAAGGAAAAAGTCTATTTCTGTCAAAATAGAGATTCATGCCCTTGTTGTCTCTGGCACATGTTCTCGCTATGGCAAAATATGCATTATCCCGAAGATATATAAAACTTTAACAACAATTTTGTGACACTATCATATAGCTTGCCTGTCTACAATACATTATGCCAATATATTAAGATAATGAATTTATCCACATTTAAAGGATCTTTCTACAGGAAAGTTTATTTCATTCTGAGTTCACTGGATTCTAAACATACAAAGAATATTTTGGGGTGTAGTCCTAGAAATATACCAAAATTCAGCTAATGCTGGAAAGGGACTGCTCAGCCTTGGCTGAGTAAAAATCAGAAACATGCATTGTAACATAGTACCTGTAGCGTCCATGGCCACGGGCCGTCGGGTTTACTCACCTCCCGACGCTCGCAGCCATGGATCAGTGAGTCCTTTAGAGTTTTCCCTTTCCAGTTGTTACCCATGCCCTGTTACCCGTATCCTGTATCCCGTGCTGTGTTCTTGTTTCGGAGCCTCTTAGGGTTGGAGTCGTGCCCTACTGCACCTGCTGTCGTTTACCCAGTCCAGTGACGTTTGCCATGTCCAGTATTGTTTGCCACGTCCAGTGACTTCTGCCACGTCCAGTGTCTTCTGCCACGTCCAGTGTCTTCTGCCACGTCCAGTGTCTTCTGCCACGTCCAGTGTCTTCTGCCACATCCAGTGTCGTCTGCCAGTGTCATCTTTTTCAAAATTAGACTTGCGTGGGGCTTATAATTTTATCCGAATTCGTCAAGGGGACGAGTGGAAGACGGCGTACAATACCCGAGATGAGCACTACGAATACCTGGTGATGCCCTTCGGACTGTGTAACGCTCCCGCAGTCTTTCAGGAATTTGTCAATGATATTTTCCCAGATCTCCTCTATATCTGTGTTGTAGTCTATCTCGATGATATTTTGATTTTCTCCCCAGATCTGATGACCAATCGGAGGCATGTCCGTCAGGTTCTACTGCGATTAAGGGAGAATCGCTTATATGCCAAGTTGGAAAAGTGCGTCTTTGAAAAGAAGTCTTTGCCCTTCCCGGGCTACATCATCTCAGATCAAAGTCTCAAGATGGATCCTGAGAAACTAAAGTCTGTCCTTGAATGGCCACGTCCTCAAGGCCCTAGGGCCATACAACGTTTCCTGGGATTCGCCAATTTTTACCTGCAGTTTATTCCAAACTTCTCATCTCTGACGGCTCCTATCTCTACCCTTACCAAGAACGGTGTGAACGCCAAGGTGTGGACTCCAGATGCAGAGTCCGCATTTATTAGCCTCAAGAAAGCCTTCACTTCAGCCTCGATCCTCCATCATCCAGACGTATCTCTGCAGTTTTCATTGGAGGTGGACGCGACTTCTGTTGGTGCAGGTGCACTTCTGTTCCAGAGGAGTTCCAAAGGAAAGGCAGTAGTATGTGGCTATTACTCGAGGCTTTTTCTTCTGCAGAGCGCAATTACTCTATTGGGGATCGGGAGCTACTGGCCATAAAATTGGCTCTGGAGGAGTGGAGACCTCTTCTAGAGGCCGCAGCTCACCCGATCTTGATCTACACCGACCACAAGAACCTCACCTATCTCCAGTCCGCTCAATCACTAAATCCCTGTCAAGCCAGGTGGTCACTGTTCCTCACCCGTTTCCAATTTGTGCTCCACTACCGTCCCACTGACAAGAATGTGAGGGCCGATGCCCTGTCCAGGTCATTTGAGATGGCTGACACGGTGGAGTCCCTTCAAAGTATCATAGACCTGTCCTGCATTGTCACTGCCAATCCTTTGCAGGTTAGAGACAACCCTCTGGGGAGGACTTTTGTTCGGTTGGCAGACAGGAGAAGAATCCTCCGCTGGGGACACAGCTCTAAACTGGCTAGGTACGCTGGTTTTCGTAAGACCCGGGACCTGATTGCTCGTTACTTCAGTTGGCCCACGCTACCCAAAGATGTTGTGGACTTTGTCCCTTCCTGCACGGTGTGTGCTTCTAACAAGGTTACTCACTCCAGGCCTGCCGGCCTGCTCCAACATCTGCCAGTACCCAATGTCCCCTGGCAGCACATTGCGATGGACTTTGTCACAGACCTTCCTCCCTCAGCAGGATGCAAGACTGTCTCGGTGGTGGTGGACCGGTTCTCGAAATGGCACATTTTATCCCACTGACCGGCCTACCTTCTGCTCCCCGACTGGGGAGTCTCTTAATTCAGCACATCTTCCGCTTGCATGGCTTGCCCCTTTACATTGTGTCCGACATTGTGTTCAATTTACCTCAAAATTCTGGAGAGCCCTCTGTAAACTCCTGGATGTGAGATTAGACTTTTCCTCAGCCTATCACCCCCAGTCCAATGGGCAAGTCGAGAGGATCAACCAGATCATGGAGAATTATCTCCACCACTTCATCTCCTTGCAGCATGATAACTGGGTACAGCTTCTTCCATGGGCCGAGTTCTCGTATAACAACCACCCAAGTGAGTCCACCACTTCCACTCCATTTTACATTGTGTACTGTCAACATCCTAGAGTCCCTCTTCCTGTGTTGACTACATCTCAGGTACCCGTTGCTGACCCTGTATTTGGGGACTTTCTGCAAATCTGGCAACAGTCCCGGTCCTCTATTTTGCTGTCAGTCGATCGCATGGAGCGAAAAGCGAATACAAAGAGAAGAGAGCCACCTCAGTATCTTCCAGGTACCAAACTCTGGCTGTCCTCATGGAACATTCGTTTGCTCCCAGTTTCCTCGGTCCTTTTGAGATTCTGCAACAGATAAACCTCCTATAAGCTGCCTCCTACCCTCATAATCCCCAACTCCTTTCATGTGTCCCTCCTGAAACCAGTGGTCCTGAACCGCTACAGTAAGACTTCCAGTTCCACAGTTGCTCCCAGCGGTTCATCTGATGTTTTTGAGGTGAGGTAGATCCTGGACTGGAAAAGGGTAGGAGGAAGGACTTTCTGGAGAGGATTTGGTCCTGAGGAAAGGTCTTGCGAGCCGGAAGGGAACCTCAGTGCCCCTGCTCTCATTAAGAAATTTCTCTCTCACTCTGACCCCAAGAGGAGGGGGCGAAAGAGGGGGTATACTGTAGCGTCCATGGACATGGGTCATCAGGTTTACTCACCTCCCGACGCTCACAGTCATGGATCAGTGAGCGCTGGCTCGCATCTCCTTCCTAGGTGATGCCAGCACTCACTTCCGCTCCGGTCCGCTGTGGGAATGTGAACAATCATCATCAACTACACATGATTTTGTGGACTATAAGAAGGGCCCTGCTCTTCTGATCCTTGTCTGAGCGTTGTTAGTGTATCCCATGTCAGTCTTGCAAATGGTCCCTTAGAGTTTTCCCGTTCCAGTTGTTACCCGTGCCCTGTTACCCGTATCCTGTATCCCGTGCTGTGTTCTCGTTTCTGAGCCTCTTAGGGTTGGAGTCATGCCCTACTGCACCTGCTGTCGTTTGTCATGTCCAGTGTCGTTTGCCACATCCAGTGTCTTCTGCCACGTCCAGTGTTTTCTGCCACGTTCAGTGTCTTCTGCCAGGTCCAGTGTCGTCTGCCTTTTCTAGTACTGTCCGCCACGTCTGGCGCAACCTGCTGCGCCTACCTCCATCCATGCTGAAGCCACAGCCACTGTCTGGACTAGTTCAGGTACCCATGTGTTACGAACTGCTAAAGACTTTTGTATAGACTATGACTAAGCCAGCTGCCTCTCCGCTACGGCAGAGCGGCCTAGTGGGTCCACATACTCTGTGATCGTGACCGTACCTTAGTTAGTAAGGTTGAAAAAAGACATAAGTTCATCTAGTTTATAAATAGAAAAAAGATGTGGTTATTGCAAACCATACCTAACAAACCCAAAATTGCAATATAATATAGCACGGTGCCATTCCTGATATAGATTAATGAAAAAAGAAAAAAAGAAAAATGATCCAGAAATATAGCTAGGCACTCTTGGGTTCAATAAGAATAAAATATATTATTTTATTTTTGAATCCAGATAATACCGGCAAAGTTAAATTTATACATAAATACACAAATAACAATTTAAAAGGAGAATTCTCCTGGCCAGGAAAGAGAACATACAATAGACCTTAAAAACATAGGTGATATTGCCTGATGGATATATAGCATACTATATATGTGTAACACGATTTTACAAAGAGATTTCAAAATGAAAAACCGCTGGGTTGTGTTCACACTTGCGGTTTCCAAACATATATGTAATTTTTATCACAATATTGCCAGAGTTCCTATTTGGAGTAGCTGGTAATGATATTTTTAAAGAGATTTTCTTTATATGCATATAATATGACTTGACTCTCAAAATAGAAAAATAGCCTCATGAATTAAAGGAATGTGGTTAGAAGCGTGTTTTTTTCCTCTCATCAAATGGATCATCAATTCCAATTCAGATCTTGTGGTGATAGGAAGTCTTTTCACAGACCCTTGGGTCGATGTATAGCCCTCATGCAATTGGGCTTTAAAGCAAGATATAAGCTTATATAGGTTTTTTTTACCTTTGCCTCCGACATCCAGTAAGTGCCGGGGAAACCATACGGGGAGGCAGTTAACTCCGGGGTGAAGAATGGCAGGTCTCCTCAGAAGGAAAGTTCACCTGTGTGGCCACACATTAATTTCAAAGCATCCACATCTCCACCATTGCTTCCCCTGGCGCTCTCCTCTATTGATCCATGCGGGCAACAACCACTGTACTCACGGGGATATGGGCCCAGCGATGCAGGATCGCACACCGGTATTTCAGGTGAGTTGGAAGCACTCCAAGAGGAACGGACCCAACAGGACAAGATCGCACGCCGGCAGCCAGGTAAGTAAAATTCCAACGTATGTTCCCTTCCACGTGTGATCTTCAACACTGGACAGGTATTCTCTGGGCAGGGTATGGACGTCACTACCCGCCCCGTTGATTAGAACAGCTGACGCGTTTCATCCCTGAACGGGATTTCTTCAGAGCAGTTTGACAAGTGCTGCCAAACACACTATATTTATAGTGTCCCAAATTCATTCATTGGTTCAATAATAAAAAACATAATGTTTCACACGAAGATATTATGGATATTATATATTTAAATCTTTCATGAGATGCCGCAATGCTATATATCTCTCAATTTCAATAGCAGACATAAACATTTTTATATTCAAACAGACAATTAGTATATCCAGAAAATCATATCCATAAATATATTTGGTATTTTTCAAGGAAAGGGCAAGCAGTGGTGTGTCTCTACTTGGTCAAGATAAGACCAATAATTGAATTCTGCATAGGAGTACAATTACTACCTAAATTTTATTATCAATATTAATTCTTCCGTAAATACGGATAACTACTACAATCTAGACTTTATAATGGATTTATGAAGGAACGAATTTTTCTTAAATAAGGGATCCCCCATTATGTCATTTTGACAAAGAATGAAAACTGTTCGATTCTTTTAATATATATTATATAGGATATATCTACCCATACACATATGCATATGAAATTCATATAATACTTCAGGGGAAGCAGGGAAAGAGAACCATTACCTGTTAGGGCATTAGGACCCGGGTCCCCACCACCCCCAAAGTAGATTCGATTTTAATACAATCAACATTAGTTTGATAATTTTACTACTAAATTTCATAATACTAAGCATATGTGTATATAAGAATGTGGCAAATAATAGGAGCCGTCGTGAAATTCCAAGGGGGGCAGGAATAGGGATCCAGTGTCAATAGAACAATAGATCCCCAATTCCCACCACCCACGGAGAGCTAAACGCAACTCCCATCATTACAGAAGATTGCAAGAAATGAAAATTATGTTCATTCATTTTATATTATTTATCCAATTGATTGATCATTCCATATTGGGAATGAAATTGCTCATACTTATTCCACTGAAGACAAATTATTATTATGTAGAAAATGGGATATCCAGACCAAAGACATATTAAAATTTCATTATCAGGTTTCCAAAGAAAAAAATATCAAATCCAAACGTTTCACACCCAATTTTCCTAAATCATTCTCCAGGGATGACATAATTAAGGTCCCATTTTTTGATCAAACATTTTTCTATAAGGGATTGTTTATATCCAACACTGACTAACTCGAAAATACCAAAAGATGAGGGAAATATAATACAAAGAGAAAAAACAGCCTCTTGGCTCCCAACTGTTCAAAGGAACATATTAAATTTAATTTCATTATTTAGTCCCCTGGGATTCAAAGTTCTCAGTGTATAAATCCACATAGTTTCCTTTTGGAGGAGTGTTCGGTTGAGATCACCTCCCCTTCTGTCTTGGAATAGTTGATAAATCCCCATAAATTTTAGGCCAGTTGGTGATTGGGCATGGTATGTTTTAAAATGTGCAGCTAGAGGATTTGTTATTTCACCCTTGGTGATGTCCCTAATATGTTCGCTAATGCGAACATGTAATTCTCGTTTCGTTTTCCCAATATATTGTTTCCCACATGGGCAAATAATGGAGTAAACGACCATGGTTGAGCGGCAATTGATAAAATTATAGACTTTGAATTCCCTTTTATGTTCACTGTCAAGAAAAGTGTCTGATTTTAAAACGTACTTGCAACATTTACAAGAGCCACACATGAACATTCCTTTTGGGCGTTTCTGTAGCCATTTCTCATTACTTGGGGTCCTTCTCTTAAACTCAGAACTCACCAACATATTCCTCAAAGTGGGGGCCTTTCTGGGAACCATACTCGGTACATTCCCCACTATTGAGTTAATTCTTTTGTCCAAAGTTAAATGTGGCCAGTTTTTGATCATCAAGTTCCGAAGTATGTTCCAATGGGACCCATACCTTGAAATGAATCTGACTCTATTGTCACTGTTATCTTTTTTACCTCTCTTGAGAATTTCCTCTCTATTCTGCCTAGATGCCCTATTGTATCCTTTCTTGATCATTTTTTTGGAGTAACCCCTATCTTCAAAGCGAGAAGATAGATCTTGTGCTTCGCGTTTGAAGTCCCTGAAATCAGTACAGTTACGGCGAATTCGAAGAAATTCGCTTATCGGGATCCCCTTAATTTGAGAGGGAAAGTGATGGCTACTTGCTGCCAAAAGGGTATTACCTGATGTTGGTTTCCGATATGTAGTCGTTTTTAATCTATTTCCTTCCCTATGAATATTAAGATCTAGAAAGCTAATGTGATCTTCACTATAAGTAATATTAGTCCTATTATTTGCCACATTCTTATATACACATATGCTTAGTATTATGAAATTTAGTAGTAAAATTATCAAACTAATGTTGATTGTATTAAAATCGAATCTACTTTGGGGGTGGTGGGGACCCGGGTCCTAATGCCCTAACAGGTAATGGTTCTCTTTCCCTGCTTCCCCTGAAGTATTATATGAATTTCATATGCATATGTGTATGGGTAGATATATCCTATATAATATATATTAAAAGAATCGAACAGTTTTCATTCTTTGTCAAAATGACATAATGGGGGATCCCTTATTTAAGAAAAATTCGTTCCTTCATAAATCCATTATAAAGTCTAGATTGTAGTAGTTATCCGTATTTACGGAAGAATTAATATTGATAATAAAATTTAGGTAGTAATTGTACTCCTATGCAAAATTCAATTATTGGTCTTATCTTGACCAAGTAGAGACACACCACTGATTGCCCTTCCCTTGAAAAATACCAAATATATTTATGGATATGATTTTCTGGATATACTAATTGTCTGTTTGAATATAAAAATGTTTATGTCTGCTATTGAAATTGAGAGATATATAGCATTGCGGCATCTCATGAAAGATTTAAATATATAATATCCATAATATCTTCGTGTGAAACATTATGTTTTTTATTATTGAACCAATGAATGAATTTGGGACACTATAAATATAGTGTGTTTGGCAGCACTTGTCAAACTGCTCTGAAGAAATCCCGTTCAGGGATGAAACGCGTCAGCTGTTCTAATCAATGGGGCGGGTAGTGACGTCCATACCCTGCCCAGAGAATACCTGTCAAGTGTTGAAGATCACACGTGGAAGGGAACATACGTTGGAATTTTACTTACCTGGCTGCCGGCGTGCGATCTTGTCCTGTTGGGTCCGTTCCTCTTGGAGTGCTTCCAACTCACCTGAAATACCGGTGTGCGATCCTGCATCGCTGGGCCCATATCCCCGTGAGTACAGTGGTTGTTGCCCGCATGGATCAATAGAGGAGAGCGCCAGGGGAAGCAATGGTGGAGATGTGGATGCTTTGAAATTAATGTGTGGCCACACAGGTGAACTTTCCTTCTGAGGAGACCTGCCATTCTTCACCCCGGAGTTAACTGCCTCCCCGTATGGTTTCCCCGGCACTTACTGGATGTCGGAGGCAAAGGTAAAAAAAACCTATATAAGCTTATATCTTGCTTTAAAGCCCAATTGCATGAGGGCTATACATCGACCCAAGGGTCTGTGAAAAGACTTCCTATCACCACAAGATCTGAATTGGAATTGATGATCCATTTGATGAGAGGAAAAAAGCACGCTTCTAATCACATTCCTTTAATTCATGAGGCTATTTTTCTATTTTGAGAGTCAAGTCATATTATATGCATATAAAGAAAATCTCTTTAAAAATATCATTACCAGCTACTCCAAATAGGAACTCTGGCAATATTGTGATAAAAATTACATATATGTTTGGAAACCGCAAGTGTGAACACAACCCAGCGGTTTTTCATTTTGAAATCTCTTTGTAAAATCGTGTTACACATATATAGTATGCTATATATCCATCAGGCAATATCACCTATGTTTTGAAGGTCTATTGTATGTTCTCTTTCCTGGCCAGGAGAATTCTCCTTTTAAATTGTTATTTGTGTATTTATGTATAAATTTAACTTTGCCGGTATTATCTGGATTCAAAAATAAAATAATATATTTTATTCTTATTGAACCCAAGAGTGCCTAGCTATATTTCTGGATCATTTTTCTTTTTTTCTTTTTTCGTTCATCTAGTTTAACCTATTATCCTGTAATGTTAATTTATGGGAAAAAATCCCAATGAGGCAAAAGCCAATTTTCCTAATTTTAGGGGGGAAAAAATCATCCCCACTGCAAATATGCAAACAGAATAAATTCCTAGATCAACACATATCCAGTAAACTAAAACTCATAAATTGTAATAGAATTACTTTCAAGACAGGCATCCAGGAGTCTCCAAAGTGTTTCATAGTGTCACTGATTTTACAGTAAAGAATCCGCTTCTACGTTTGTGTAGAAACCTTCTTTGATCTAGACCAGAGGTCTAAAACACGCGGCCTGCGTCATCAGCGGCCAACTGACAGTGGGAGAGCAGAGAGCAGGCCGAAGGAGAAGCGCCGCACACCCCCCCCCCCCGCTGTAGATCGTGCCATGCCACAAACCCCACCCTGTGGACAGCACTACACTCGCCTCTCTATAGATAGCTTCATTGGGGCTCCCTCTAGGAGTGGATTCCCCAGCCAGAGCGCTCTGGTCGGGGATTCAGCTAATAGACGTGGCCTCTGATGTAACTGTCCATACATGGACAGTGACGTCAGTGACTCCTCCTGGACCGGAATGCCCGGCCAGCGCGTTGCCAATGCACTGGTCGGGGAATTCACTGATAGACAAGACCTCTGACATAACTGTCCATATATGGACAGTGATGTCAGTGGCTCCTTCTGGACCAGAATGCCCGGCCAGCGCATTGATGATGCACTGGTCGGGGTTCCGCTGATAGACGAGGCCTCTCACGTAACTGTGAATATATGGACAGTGACGTCAGGGACTCCTCCAGAAGAAGAATCCCCAGACAAAGCTCCAGCAATGCTTTGGCTGGGGATTCCACTTCTAGAGGGAGCCCCAATGAAGCTATTTATAGGGGATATGTGTGGCACTATCTACAAAGGGGAGGGGGTGTGGCGCTATCTACAAAGGGGTGTGTGGTAACCTCTACAAAGTAGTGTGTGTGGCATTATCTACAGAGGGCACTGGGGAATTAGCTATAAAGGACACTGGGGAATTATCTACAGAGGGCACTGTGGCATTATCTACAGAGGGCACTGTGGCATTATCTACAGAGGGCACTAGGGAATTATCTAGAGGGGTGTGGCTCTATCTACAGAGGGCACTGTGGCAGTATCTACAGAGGGCACTGTGCACTAAAAAGTAATGTCGTATTGTTATAGTAATGTAGTAGTATTATAGTAATGTAGTAGTGTTATAGTAATGTAGTATTATTATAGTAATGCAGTATTGTTATAGTAATGTAGTATTGTTATAGTAATGTACTATTGTTATAGTAGTGTAGTATAATTATAGTAATGTAGTATTGTTATAGTAATGTAGTATAATTATAGTAATGTAGTATTTTTATAGTAATGTAATAGTATTATTGTAATGTAGTATTGTTATAGTAATGTAGTATTATTATAGTATTGTAGTATTATTATAATAGTTCAAATAACGAATTGATTAACAATAATTTTGTATTTTATCAAATTTGAAAGTAATGCGGCCCGTCAACTAAAATTTTTTTTCTACGTGTGGCCCAATCACCAGGCCGAGTTTGAGACCCCTGATCTAGACATGGTGAAAATTCCCTTTTTGCAGTCCCGGGTATGAATTAGACAATTCTCTGTATTGACCTTTGACATAATAATACAAAGTTAATTGATCATTCCTAAGCCTTGTTTTTTCGAAACTAAATAACCCCGATTTTGCCAATCTTATTTTGGTTGCTCGTCTTTGAACCCGCTCTATATCTATGTCTTTATTGAGCACCGGTGCCCAAAACTGTACAAAATATTCCACGTGTGGTCTAATAAGTGATTTATAAAGTGTTTAAACTATATTCTCGTCATGTACATCTATGCCCCTTGTGAGGTAACCAATGATTTAATTTGCCTTGGCAGCAGCCTAACACTGGTTACTACAGTTAAGTTTACTGTCGACTAATACGCTTAGGTACTTTTCCATGTCAGTTTTACCCAATGTTTTCACATTTAGTGTGTAATGGCGACATGTATTTTCTTATCTGAATGCATATCCTTGCATTAATCAGTGTTAAATCTCATTTGCCACTTCTCTGACTGAGCCTCCAACTTATACAGATCCATTTGAAAAAGAATAATGTTTTCTTCTTTGTCAAACACTTCGCAAAGTTTAATATCATTTGCTAAAATTAAAATTTTACTGTGCAATACCTCTACAAGGTCATTAATAAATATATTAGAAAGAATTGGGCTCAATAGTGACCCCTGTGTTACCCCACTAGTTTGTGTAACCCAATTTGAGTTTGAAACATTATTAAACACCCTCTGTTTTCTATTACAGAGCCAGTTATCTACCCACTTGATACGCTATTCCCGTCCCAGCATTCTCATTTTATATACCAACCTTTTACGTGGCACATTATCAAATGTTTTGGAAAAATCAAGATATATGACATCCAATGACTCACCCTGGTCCAATATAGAATTTACCTCCTCATAGAAGCTGATCAGATTAGTTTGACAGAACCAATCCCTCATAAGCCCATGCTGTTATAGATTTCAAAGGGGTTATGTGGGGAGCAAAAATTATTAGCAGTGTTCTTACTGCAGTATATGAGTACACTCGCTAATATACATTCCGGTCCCCCGTCGCACTAATTTTGAGATTCTTCTTTGATGACGATACGACTCTTCGTCATGTAACCGGTCCCGCTGTACTCTATGTACAAGCAGTAGCAGTGTAACGTCTGTGGTCACTGACCACCACGAACTCCTTCCATCCACTCGACGCCCTTCTCTCAAGAGATGTCTGCACATACAGTCGTCCTGCTCCACAGTGACCACCAGGGTGCGCTCACGAGCTCAGTCCAGACTTAAGAAGCCAGAGCGCACGCATGTTGGTGATTTGAGCTAATTGCTTCAGAGAACCCTAGTGTAATGGCAGGAAGGAGGTGAAGGGAAAGTGAGCCCTAATCTACCCACCGCCCTGTCCCTGCCTACTTGCAACGACCCGCCCTAGGCGACGAGGTACAACTGGGCGGCGGTCCCTACGCTGGCTAAGTGCACAGGAAGACAAACAGGGAACACGCAAGGGAAGGGGCAGTAGCCACGGAACGCCACGAGGAAACGGGGCGGCGAACGAACAGTCAGGACCAGGACGAAGTGAGTACACCCGAGCGGGCACGGAGACAGAAGCAAGCCAGGGCAAGCAAAGCAGGTAAAGCAGAACTGCAGCAGGGCAGAAGCACGGCAGAAGCAGGCTGGAGCAAGCAGCAGTGGGGCCAGGAATCCAAAAGAATTACAAGCACTGAGGGAGAGCACAGGGCAGGTAATAAAGGGCAGGGGGCGGAGCTAACTCCGAGAGACCAGGCCATGATAGGCTCTCCCACTCCTGAGCCTGCCACCCTGGTTGGTGGGAGATGGTGTCAGTCGAACAGGTCTGGCCTCAGGTGTGGATTGATTAATCCCAGGAGTATAGCTAGATGAAGTACCTGGCAGATCCCTAACAGTACTCCCCCTTTTATGAGGGGCCACCGGACCCTTACTAAGGGGACCCGGTTTAGTGGGGAAGAGGAGGTGGAACCTCCTGATCAATACCCCAGCGTGAACATCACGGGCAGGTACCCAAGTCCTCTCCTCCGGCCCGTATCCTCTCCAATGGACCAGGTACTGGAGGGAGCCCTGGACCATCCTACTGTCCATAATCTTGGCTACCTCGAATTCCACCCCCTCAGGGGTGAGAACGGGAACAGGAGGTATCCTCGAGGGGGACCAGGACGGGGAGCAGCGTTTAAGGAGGGAGGCATGGAAGACGTCATGTATGCGAAAGGATGGGGGGAGCTCCAGACGGAAGGATACAGGGTTGAGGACTTCAATGATCTTATAAGGTCCAATAAATCGGGGAGCAAACTTCCTGGACGGGACCTTAAGGCGCAAGTTCCTGGACGACAACCAGACCAAATCCCCGACGACAAACCGGGGGTTAGCAGAACGTCTACTATCCGCCTGAATCTTTTGTGCGCTCTGGGACGCCTCTAGGTTCTTCTGAACCTGGGCCCAGACAGTGCACAGTTCCCGATGAACCTCCTCTACCTCAGGATTATTGGAACAACCAGGGGAGACGGAGGAGAACCTTGGGTTAAACCCGAAATTACAGAAAAACGGGGAGACCCCTGACGAGTTACTGACCCGGTTATTCAGGGAAAATTCAGCAAGGGGAAGGAATGAGACCCAATCGAATTGACAGTCAGAGATGAAACACCTTAAATATTGTTCCAGGGATTGGTTGGTCCTTTCCGTTTGGCCATTAGTTTCGGGATGGAAGGCGGAGGAGAAGGACAGATCAATCTCCAACTTTTTACAAAAAGCTCTCCAAAATAAGGAAACAAATTGTACCCCTCTGTCAGAAACGATATTGACTGGGGCCCCATGGAGACGCAGGATGTGTTTCACAAACAAAGAAGCTAACGTCTTGGCGTTAGGTAGCTTCTTAAGGGGCACAAAGTGGCACATCTTGCTGAAGCGGTCGACTACCACCCACACCACCGACTTGCCCTGAGATGGAGGCAAATCGGTGATAAAATCCATGGAGATATGGGTCCAAGGTCTCTGGGGAATGGGCAAGGAACGTAGTAGGCCCGCAGGTCGGGACCTAGGGGTTTTGGACCTAGCGCAAACCTCACAAGCGGCGACGTAAGCCCTAACATCTTTAGGCAACCCAGGCCACCAATAGTTTCTGGTAATGAGGTGTTTGGTGCCCAAGATGCCAGGATGACCAGATAGAGCGGAGTCATGGTTTTCCCTGAGTACCCTCAGCCGGTATTGCAGGGGAACAAACAGTTTGTCCCCAGGGACGTTCCCGGGAGCTGCACCCTGATCAGCCGCGATATCAGAAGCTAAATCAGAATCCGTGGCAGAGACGATTATACCAGGGGGTAAAATACAAGCGGGATCCTTCTCGGAAGGAGGATTGGCCATGAAACTACGTGACAGAGCGTCAGCCTTAATATTCTTGGACCCAGCCCTATAGGTAACCAAGAAATTAAATCTGGTAAAGAATAGTGCCCACCGAGCTTGTCTAGGATTAAGCCTCCGGGCCGATTCTAGGAAAACCAGATTCTTGTGATCCGTAAGGACCGTTACCTGGTGTCTGGCCCCCTCCAGGAAGTGCCGCCACTCCTCAAAAGCCCATTTAATGGCTAGAAGTTCGCGGTTGCCAATATCATAGTTACTCTCCGTGGGCGAAAACTTCCTAGAGAAGTAAGCACAGGGGCGGAGATGGGTGAGGGAGCTGGTACCCTGGGACAAGACGGCCCCCACTCCCACCTCGGAAGCGTCAACCTCCACAATAAATGGCTCCTCTTGGTTGGGCTGAATCAGCACGGGGGCCGAGATAAAGCACTTCTTGAGAGTCTCAAAGGCCTGGACGGCCTCAGGGGGCCAATGGAGGACATCGGCACCCTTGCGGGTAAGGTCCGTAAGAGGCTTAGCGACGACCGAGAAGTTGGCAATAAATCTCCTGTAATAGTTGGCGAACCCTAAAAAACACTGTAACGCCTTAAGGGAGGCAGGTTGGACCCATTCCGCCACAGCTTGAACCTTGGCAGGGTCCATGCGGAATTCATGAGGAGTGAGGATTTGCCCTAAAAATGGTATCTCCTGTACCCCAAAGACACATTTTTCAGTCTTAGCAAACGGATTATTCTCCCGAAGGACCTGGAGCACCTTCCTGACATGCTCCACGTGGGAGGACCAGTCCTTGGAAAACACCAGTATGTCATCAAGGTACACAACAAGAAAATTACCCAGGTACTCTCTCAGGATTTCATTAATAAAATTCTGGAAGACAGCAGGGGCATTACACAACCCAAAGGGCATGACCAGGTATTCGAAATGACCCTCGGGTGTGTTGAACGCAGTTTTCCACTCATCCCCCTCTTTGATGCGGATAAGGTTATATGCCCCCCGTAGATCGAACTTAGAAAACCATTGGGCTCCCTGAACCTGATTAAAAAGATCCGGAATCAAAGGAAGTGGGTACTGGTTCCTTACGGTGACGTTATTCAGGTTACGATAATCAATGCACGGCCTAAGACCACCATCCTTCTTCCCCACGAAGAAGAAGCCAGCACCTACAGGAGAAGTCGAGGGGCGAATGAAACCCTTGGCCAGGCATTCTTGGATATACACCCTCATCGCTTCACGTTCAGGACATGAAAGATTAAATATCCTACCCTTAGGAAGCTTGGCACCAGGCACCAAATCGATAGCGCAATCGTAATCTCTATGGGGGGGCAACACCTCGGAGGCCTCCTTAGAAAACACATCGGCGAAGTCCTGAACAAACTCAGGAAGCGTGTTTACCTCCTCCCGGGGAGAAATAGAGTTAACAGAAAGACATGACATAAGACATTCATTACCCCATTTGGTGAGATTCCCAGTATTCCAATCAAACGTGGGATTATGCAACTGCAACCAGGGAAGGCCTAAAACCAGATCAGACGATAATCCCTGCATCACCAGTACAGAGCACTGCTCCAAATGCATGGAGCCAACCAGGAGTTCAAAAACAGGAGTATGCTGAGTAAAATAACCATTAGCAAGGGGGGTTGAGTCGATTCCTACTACAGGGATAGGATAAGGTAAATCAATACAAGGCATCTTTAGAGACATAGCAAAATCCACAGACATGATATTAGCAGATGAGCCAGAATCCACGAAAGCACTGCCCGTGGCAGACCGGCCAGCAAACGAGACCTGAAAGGGAAGCAAAATTTTATTGCGTTTCACATTAACGGGAAATACCTGTGCGCCCAAGTGACCTCCCCGATGATCACTTAGGCGCGGAAGTTTTCCGGCTTCTTATTCTTGCGCCTGGGACAGGTGTTCAGTAGATGCTTGTCGTCCCCACAGTAGAAGCAGAGACCATTCATTCTGCGAAACTCCCTATGTTGTCGAGGGGACATGGAGGCCCCGAGTTGCATAGGTACCTCCGAGTCCTCCGTGGAGGGGCGAGGAGACGGGACCTCGGGGGGAATCGCAGAAAAGTCAGAGGGGAGCACACTGAAGCGTTCTAGCTGACGTTCCCTGAGACGTCGGTCAAGTCGTACTGCTAGGGCCATAACCTGGTCAAGGGAGTCAGGCGAGGGGTAGCTAACCAGCAGATCCTTCAGGGCGTCAGATAATCCTAACCTAAACTGGCACCTTAGGGCCGGATCGTTCCACTGAGAAGCTACGCACCACTTCCTAAAATCAGAACAGTATTCCTCAACCGGTCTCCTACCCTGACGTAAGGTCACCAGCTGACTCTCGGCTAAAGCAGTCCTGTCAGTCTCGTCGTAAATGAGTCCGAGGGCAGAGAAAAAACGATCAACAGAGGAAAGTTCAGGGGCGTCAGGAGCCAAGGAGAAGGCCCACTCTTGGGGCCCTTCCTGGAGTCGGGATATGATGATACCCACCCGCTGGTTCTCGGAACCTGAGGAGTGGGGCTTTAGGCGGAAATACAGTCTGCAACTCTCCCGGAAGGAGAGAAACGTCTTACGGTCCCCTGAAAACCGGTCAGGTAACTTGAGGTCGGGTTCTAGAGGTGAGGTGAGGGGTACTACTAAAGCAGCGTCACCCTGATTGACCCTTTGGGCCAGGGCCTGGACCTGTAGGGAGAGGCCCTGCATCTGCTGGGTCAGGGTCTCAAGGGGGTCCATGATAGCGTCAGCGTAGGAGAAATGGTAGACTAGGTAAGGGCTTGTAATTATGTAATGGCAGGAAGGAGGTGAAGGGAAAGTGAGCCCTAATCTACCCACCGCCCTGTCCCTGCCTACTTGCAACGACCCGCCCTAGGCGACGAGGTACAACTGGGCGGCGGTCCCTACGCTGGCTAAGTGCACAGGAAGACAAACAGGGAACACGCAAGGGAAGGGGCAGTAGCCACGGAACGCCACGAGGAAACGGGGCGGCGAACAAACAGTCAGGACCAGGACGAAGTGAGTACACCCGAGCGGGCACGGAGACAGAAGCAAGCCAGGGCAAGCAAAGCAGGTAAAGCAGAACTGCAGCAGGGCAGAAGCACGGCAGAAGCAGGCTGGAGCAAGCAGCAGTGGGGCCAGGAATCCAAAAGAATTACAAGCACTGAGGGAGAGCACAGGGCAGGTAATAAAGGGCAGGGGGCGGAGCTAACTCCGAGAGACCAGGCCGTGATAGGCTCTCCCACTCCTGAGCCTGCCACCCTGGTTGGTGGGAGATGGTGTCAGTCGAACAGGTCTGGCCTCAGGTGTGGATTGATTAATCCCAGGAGTATAGCTAGATGAAGTACCTGGCAGATCCCTAACACCTAGGCTATAAGAAGGTCCCAGCCCCATCCTCCCACGCCTGAGCTTTGTTGTATATTCCTAGTCTGTCTTGCATATGGCCCCCTAGTGTTTCCTGCTCCCAGTGTTCCTGTTCCTGTATCCTATACTTGTATCCTGATCTAGTGCCCTGCTGAGCTGTAGTCGTGCTGTGCTGTATACCACGCCTGTCCTGCTTCTCCACGCCTGACGTCCACCTGCTGCCAAGTTCCTGCCAAGCCTGCCTTGCTAATGTCCGAGCTGCCACAGGTACCCTATACGAACTATAGACTTTGACCTGCGTCCTGTTGGCCAGCTGCCTTACCGCCGAGACGGTACGGCCCAGTGGGTCCACGAACCCAACGTGACAAGCAGTAGTTGATTACATAGAGTACAGCATGGCCGGTCACATGACGACGAGTGGTATCGTGATCAAAGAAGACTTGACAACTAGACTTACAGTCCCCCGGCAGTGCTATAAAAATCTCAGTATCAGCGCGACGGGGGACCGGAATGTATATTAGCAAGTGTACTTACATACTACAGTGAGTACACTGCTATTCATTTTTCGTTCCAACATAAACCCTTTAAGTTTATTTTTTAGTGAGATACGCCAGAATAACACCTCTTATAAAACCTTTCAAATATTTTACCCACAATGGAGGTTAAACCTACAGGCCTAAAGTTTTACAGCTCATGTTTTGACCCTTTATAAATATTGGCACCTGTCTTTATAGAATACTTAAAGAGGCTCTGTCACCAGTTTATCAGTTCCCTATGTCCTACCTAATCTAATATGCGCTTTGATGCTGATAACTACTGGTTTGTTTGTTTTTTTTAAAAACTTTTAGGATTTACAAAGTTATGATAATTTTTAGATTTATGCTATTTGTTGCTTAGTGACCAACTGGGCGTTGTTTGTTTTTGTTGTTTTACCATGTGGGCATTGTATAGAGAAGCGTATTATGCTGACCAATCAGCATCATACACTTCTCTGTAATCCAGCCCAGCTTGATTCACAGCCCAGCATGATCTCAGCTAGAATCGCGAGATCACTCTGTGACGTCACTTACTCCTGCAGGTCCTTCACCAGAGCAACAAAAGACGGACCAGACATCGTCTCCAGGCCTGCCAGGACGATTATCCTCCTCAGCAGCAGCTGTGGGCAGCTATGGGAGCATTATTCTGTATGTGGGCTGCTATGGGGCAATATACTGTGTGGAGGCAGAAATGAAGCATTATACTGTGCAAGAGTCACTAAATGGAAATTATACTGTGTGGGGACAGCTATAGGGGCATTATACTGTGTGGGGACAGCTATGTAGGCATTATTCTTTGTGGGGAGGCACTATAGGGGCATTATACTGTGTGGGGGCAGCTATGGGAGCATTATTCTGTGTGGTGGCAACCATAGGGGCATTGTTCTGTCTGGGGGCAGCTGTAAGGGCATTATACTATGTGAGGGCCAATAAGGGGTCATTATACTGTGTGGGGGCCACTAAGGGGTCATTATACAATGTGGGGGTCACCAAGGGGTCATTATATTATGCGGGGGCACTAAGGGATCATTATACTATGTGGGGGTAGCATTATACTGTGTGGGGCAAACCATAGGGGCATTTTCCTGTGTGGGGGCAGCTATAGGGGCATTATACTATGTGGAACACACTGAGGAGTCATTATACTGTGTGGGGGGCCCACTCTGATGTGTTTCCCCCCCCCCCCGTGCTAAACTCCTAGCTACGCCTCTGGTTTGTCTATTTGAATAGGCAGCGCTGCACTATTAATGAAGAATTTAATTTTACCTTTCTGCATTTCACTTTTTACATTGACATTTTATTTTCCTCTCTAAATACAGTGGAAAGGCAAATGTTCAACAAATTTGCTTACTCTTTACCCACCTCTACATTTCCTCCACAGTTACTCTTTTCAAGGGAAAACAGCTCCTGATTTTCAGACGTTTTTTTGGCAACTCTCGTTTTTCACGGCCGTTTTTGGAGCTGTTTTTCTATAGTCAATGAAAAATGGCTCAAGAAGTGACATGCACTTCTTTTTCATTTGCGTTTTTTTACACGGCCGTTTTTTTTACGCGCCCGTGGGAACAGAACGCAGTTTTTCCCATTGAAATCAATGGGCAGATGTTTGGAGGTGTCCTGCTTCCGATTTTTCGGCCATTTTTTGGCCGTTTGCGGCCCGAAAAACGGCCAAAAATAAGCCGTGTGAACATACTCCTTTTGGCAATGAATCTCTGTCTCCAGCCTTTTTGCCCTTATATAATTTTTTACATAACTTATTATTTTCTTTATCGCTTTTTAGTGATTTATTTGCTGCCTTCCTATTGTAGTATTTGAAATGCTTTATTTTTTATATTTTTTTGCCCGGTTACCCTTTTATTTATCCAAATTGGTTTTCTTCTGTTTATAACACTTTTATTCTAAGAAGGTATATACCTTTCCCAATGAAAATTTAAGATGCTTTTAAAATTATCCAATTTAATCTGTACTCTACTTTTGTGGATTATCGACAAAACATCCTATTGAAAGACAAGTAAAAATGTACTACCTTGTGATTACTATTTCCTAGGTAACCCCCAACCGGCAGCTGCTGTTGTTCTGTGAGGTCTATTGATTTTTTCTTTTGCTGTCAGGGGTTTTTGGAAATGTTGCACTTCTGGTAGCCAGGACAATTTTCCCACTTTGATATGTACAAATAAAACCTACATTACAAAATAAAATATCATACTAAACCCTCATAACGATATATTTTCTGAAAGTAGACACCTGGCATATTGTAAAAATTTCACCCAGCACTTCATACACACAGCCACCGTCATCCAATTTTGTGTTAAAGTACATTTTTACTTTAAAAAAAATGCATAAAAATTATATTTGTGACTTTAAATCTAATTTTCTGCTTGCATCAAACGTATTATATTTATTCCTATGTCTACATAAACATATTGTCATAAAATCTCCAGATCTGTGTGAGACCAAAAATCTGGTTTAAGCTGGAAATGCAAAAAAGTAACAACCTATAAAATACAGGGATTTTACCACCTTAAATAGTGATTGCACCCTGAATCCCTATATGTATATTTTCTGAAAAAGACAACCTGGGGATTGCAATTGTTTTGATGTGCTGTTGGCCGCCATAGCCACCTTCACGCAACTCTGCATCAAACTGTGATTATAAGCAAAAATGTTATGAAAATGCAATTTTGTGACTAAAATGCGTACTTAAGAAGACCCCTTATACAAATAAAATGGTAGTCAGTTGTGTATACATACTACACATGTCTACATTCACAGATGCATAAGCTAAAGAAACGCCAAAACCACAGGGATGTGCCAACAAATTTTTGAATGAAAATTAAATTGGGGATCATGTAAGTGTTAAGGATCTGCCAGGCACAGCTTCTGTATCCACGCCCATAGGTAATCAGTCTGCACCTGCTTCTATGTCTGTGAGACTGACTCCATCTTCCACCACTCAGGATGGCAGGCTCAGGAGTGGGAGAGCCTATCACAGCCTGGCCAGACGGAGCTAGCTCCCGCCCTCTGTCTATTTATACCTGCCTTTCCTGTTCCTCCTTGCTTGTGATTTCTTCTCTGTTGGTTTCCTGGCCCTGCTGCAGCTTCTTGATCTACTTGTCCCTGCTTCGTATTGACCCTGGCTTACTGACTACTCTTCTGCTCTGCGTTTGGTACCTCGTACACTCCTGGTTTGACTCGGCTTGTTCACTACTCTCCTGCTCTACGTTTGGCACCTCGTACTCTCCTGGTTTGACTCGGCTCGTTTACTACTCTTGTTGCTCATGGTGTTGCCGTGGGCAACTGCCCCGTTTCACTTTGTTCTGTGTTTCCTTGTCTGTTGTCTGTCGTGCACTTATTGAGTGTAGGGACTGTCGCCCAGTTGTACCCCGTCGCCTAGGGCGGGTCGTTGCAAGTAGGCAGGGACTGAGTGGTGGGTAGATTAGGGCTCACTTGTCTGTTTCCCTATCCCTGTCATTACATAATCACAAGCCCATATACCTACTCTACCCTGGTCCCTCACACCACTATGGACCCCCCTGAGACCCTGGTTCAGCAAATGCAGGGTCTCTCCCTACAGGTCCAGGCCCTGGCTCAGAGGGTCAACCAGCCTGATGCTACCATGGTAGTACCCCTCACCTCACCTCTTGAACCCCACCTCAAGTTGCCTGACCGGTTCTCAGGGGACCGAAAGACTTTTCTCTCCTTTCGGGAGAGTTTTAGGCTCTATTTTCGTTTAAAGCCCCACTCCTCCGGTTCTGAGAGCCAGCGGGTGGGTATAATTATGTCCCGGCTCCAGGAAGGGCCCCAAGAATGGGCCTTCTCCTTGGCTCCTGACGCCCCTGAACTTTCCTCCGTTGATCTTTTCTTTTCTGCTCTTGAACTCATTTATGACGAGACTGACAGGACTGCCTTTGCCGAGAGTCAGCTGGTGACCTTACGTCAGGGTAAGAGACCTGTTAAGGAGTATTGCTCTGACTTTAGGAAGTGGTGCGTAGCTTCTCGGTGGAATGACCCTGCCTTAAGGTGCCAGTTTAGGTTGGGTCTGTCGAACGCCCTGAAAGACCTGCTAGTTAGCTATCCCTCTTCTGACTCCCTAGACCAGGTTATGGCTTTAGCGGTACGACTTGACCGACGTCTCAGGGAACGACAACGTGAACGTTTATGTGTTTTCTCCTCTTACTCCCCCGTGATGCCTCCCGAGGTTCCGTTGCTTCGTTCTGCCACGGAAGACTCGGAGGTACCTATCCAACTCGGGGCCTCCGTGTCCCCCCAACAACGTAGAGAGTTCCGCAGGAAGAATGGTCTCTGCTTCCATTGTTGGGATGACAAGCATCAAGTGAACACCTGTCCTAGGTGTAAGAATAAGCAGCCGGAACACTTCCGCGCCTAAGTGATCATCGGGGAGGTCACTTGGGCGCACAGGTATTTCCCATAAATATGAAACATAATAAAATCTTGCTTCCCTTTCAGGTCTCTTTTGGTGGTAGGTCTGCTACCGGCAGTGCCTTCGTGGATTCAGGGTCGTCTGCTAATATCATGTCTGTGGAATTTGCTATGTCTCTAGCTATGCCTTTGATTGATTTGCCTAAACCTGTCCCGGTAGTGGGTATCGACTCCACTCCTCTTGCTAATGGTTATTTTACACAGCATACCCCTGTTTTTGAACTCCTTGTTGGCTCTATGCATTTGGAGCAGTGCTCTGTACTGTTGATGCAGGGATTATCGCCCGATTTGGTTTTAGGCCTTCCCTGGTTGCAGTTGCATAATCCCACGTTTGACTGGAATACTGGGGAACTTACCAAATGGGGTAATGAATGCTTGACGTCATGTTTTTCTGTTAATTCTATTTCTCCCCCTGAGGAGGTGAACACGCTACCGGAATTTGTTCAGGACTTCGCTGATGTTTTCCCTAAGGAGGCCTCCGAAGTGTTACCTCCTCATAGAGAATACGATTGCGCTATCGATTTGGTACCAGGAGCTAAGCTCCCTAAGGGTAGGATATTTAATCTCTCTTGTCCCGAACGTGAAGCCATGAGAGAGTACATCCAGGAATGCCTGGCCAAGGGTTACATTCGCCCCTCTACTTTTCCGGTAGGTGCTGGCTTCTTCGTAGGGAAGAAGGATGGTGGTCTTAGGCCATGCATTGACTACCGTAACTTGAATAAGGTCACTGTAAGGAACCAGTATCCCCTTCCTTTGAATCCTGATCTCTTTAATCAGGTTCAAGGGGCCCAATGGTTCTCTAAGTTTAATCTACGGGGGGCGTATAACCTTATCCGCATCAAAGAGGGGGATGAGTGGAAGACTGTGTTTAAAACGCCCGAAGGTCATTTCGAATACCTCGTCATGCCCTTTTTGTTGTGTAATGCTCCCGCGGTCTTCCAGAATTTCATAAATGAGATTTTAAGAGATTACCTGGGGGTATTTCTTGTAGTGTACCTTGATGACATACTTGTGTTTTCCAAGGACTGGTCCTCCCACATTGAGCATGTCAGGAAGGTGCTCCAGGTCCTTCGGGAAAACAAACTGTTTGCGAAGACCGAAAAATGTGTGTTTGGGGTGCAGGAGATACCATTTTTGGGTCAAATTCTCACTCCTCATGAATTCCGCATGGACCCCGCCAAGGTCCAGGCTGTGGGGGAATGGGTCCAACCTGCCTCCCTGAAGGCGTTAGTGTTTCTTGGGGTTCGCTAATTATTACAGGAGATTTATTGCTAACTTCTCGGTCATCGCTAAGCCTCTTACGGACCTCACTCGCAAGGGTGCTGATCTCCTCCGCTGGCCTCCTGAGGCTGTCCAGGCTTTTGAGGTCCTTAAGAAGTGCTTTATCTCGGCCCCGGTGTTGGTTCAGCCCAACCAAATGGAGCCATTTATCGTGGAGGTTGACGCGTCCGTGGTGGGAGTGGGGGCTGTCTTGTCCCAGGGTACCAGGTCCCTCACCCATCTCCGTCCCTGTGCCTACTTCTCCAGGAAGTTTTCGCCCACTGAGAGTAACTATGATATTGGCAACCGTGAACTCTTAGCCATTAAATGGGCATTTGAAGAGTGGCGCCACTTCCTGGAGGGGGCTAGGCACCAGGTAACGGTCCTTACCGACAACAAGAATCTGGTTTTCCTAGAATCGGCCCGGAGGCTAAACCCGAGACAAGCTCGATGGGCGTTATTTTTTACCAGATTACATTTTTTGGTTACCTATAGGGCTGGGTCTAAAAATATTAAGGCTGATGCACTGTCGCGTAGCTTCATGGCCAGCCCTCCTTCGGAGGAAGATCCTGCTTGTATTTTGCCTCCAGGTATAATCATTTCCTCTATTGAGTCTGATTTAGTCTCTGAAATTGCTGCTGATTAAGGTTCAGCTCCTGGGAACCTTCCTGAGAACAAGCTGTTTGTTCCCCTGCAATTCCGGCTAAGGGTACTTAGGGAAAATCATGACTCCGCACTATCTGGTCATCCAGGCATCCTGGGTACCAAGCACCTCATTGCCAGAAACTATTGGTGGCCTGGGTTGCCTAAAGACGTTAAGGCCTACGTCGCCGCTTGTGAGGTTTGTGCTAGGTCCAAGACTCCCAGGTCCCGACCAGCGGGCTTACTACGTTCTTTGCCCATTCCCCAGAGACCTTGGACCCATATCTCCATGGACTTTATCACCGATTTGCCTCCATCTCAAGGCAAGTCGGTGGTGTGGGTTGTAGTAGACCGCTTCAGTAAGATGTGCCACTTTGTGCCCCTCAAAAAACTACCCAATGCTAAGACGTTAGCTACCTTGTTTGTCAAACACATCCTGTGTCTCCATGGGCTCCCTGTCAATATTGTTTCTGACAGAGGGGTACAATTGTTTCTTTGTTTTGGAGAGCCTTCTGTAAAAAGTTGGAGATTGATCTGTCCTTCTCCTCTGCCTTCCATCCTGAAACTAATGGCCAAACCGAGAGGACTAATCAGTCTCTAGAACAATATTTAAGGTGTTTTATCTCTGACTGTCAATATAATTGGGTCTCATTCATTCCCCTCGCCGAATTTTCCCTTAATAACCGGGTCAGTAACTCGTCAGGGGTCTCCCCCTTTTTCTGTAATTTTGGGTTTAATCCACAGTTCTCCTCCGTTTCACCTGGTAGTTCCAACAATCCCGAGGTAGAGGTCGTTCATCGGGAACTGTGCACAGTCTGGGCCCAGGTTCAGAAGAACCTAGAGGCGTCCCAGAGCGTACAAAAAACTCAGGCAGATAGAAGACGTTCTGCTAACCCCTTGTTTATGGTCGGGGATCTGGTGTGGCTATTGTCAAAGAACTTGTGCCTTAAAGTCCTATCCAAGAAGTTTGCTCCTCGGTTTATAGGGCCGTACAAGGTCATTGAAGTCCTCAATCCTGTCTCCTTCCGACTGGAGTTGCCCCCATCTTTTCGAGTACACAACGTGTTTCATGCCTCCCTCCTTAAACGCTGCTCCCCGTCCTTGGCTCCCTCGAGGAAACCTCCTGTCCCCGTTCTCACCCCTGAGGGGGTAGAATTCGAGGTGGCCAAGATTATGGACAGCAAGATGGTTCAAGGCTCCCTCCAGTACCTGGTCCATTGGAGAGGATACGGACCTGAGGAGAGGACTTGGGTACCCGCCCGGGATGTTCACGCTGGGGTATTGGTCAGGAGGTTCCACCTTCGTTTCCCCAATAAACCAGGTCCATCTAGAAAGGGTCCGGTGGCCCCTCATAAAAGGGGGGGTACTGTTAAGGATCTGCCAGGCACAGCTTCTGTATCCACGCCCATAGGTAATCAGTCTGCACCTGCTTCTATGTCTGTGAGACTGACTCCACCTTCCACCACTCAGGATGGCAGGCTTAGGAGTGGGAGAGCCTATCACAGCCTGGCCAGACGGAGCTAGCTCCCGCCCTCTGTCTATTTATACCTGCCTTTCCTGTTCCTCCTTGCTTGTGATTTCTTCTCTGTTGGTTTCCTGGCCCTGCTGCAGCTTCTTGATCTACTTGTCCCTGCTTCGTATTGACCCTGGCTTACTGACTACTCTTCTGCTCTGCGTTTGGTACCTCGTACACTCCTGGTTTGACTCGGCTTGTTCACTACTCTCCTGCTCTACATTTGGCACCTCGTACTCTCCTGGTTTGACTCGGCTCGTTTACTACTCTTGTTGCTCACGGTGTTGCCGTGGGCAACTGCCCCGTTTCTCTTTGTTCTGTGTTTCCTTGTCTGTTGTGCACTTATTGAGTGTAGGGACCGTCGCCCAGTTGTACCCCGTCGCCTAGGGCGGGTCGTTGCAAGTAGGCAGGGACTGAGTGGCGGGTAGATTAGGGCTCACTTGTCTGTTTCCCTATCCCTGTCATTACAGTAAGTATATAATTTTTAATCCCCCTATACAAACTCTAAGGCTGTGTTCACACGTCACGGTCACATTTTTTGCCATGGTTTAAAAAAAAAATACAGCAAAGCTGCTCCATTTCGCCGTCATTCTGCGAAAATTGGGGCAAAAAAAATATTATGATATTGATAATCTTTATCACTAGGACTATAACCGGTATCTCTAAAGAAACGGTCAGTGGACGCCAAAGATCAATTATGGACAGGATATGGACATTGTAAAATGTACAAACTTTATTAATGTGTGATGCAAATGCTTGGTACGACTGATTAGACACCATAATCGGACTCTCGTAAAAATCCCGGTTGTGGAGTCAATAACCGGCCTAATTAGTCACAGGGGTATGTTCACATGGCCAATTTTCAGCCGTTTCTCGGTCTGTAAATGCCCCAAAAACTGGCGAAAAGTCGGAAGTAGATCGCCTCAAAACATCTGCCCATTGATCTCAATGGGAAAAACGGCGTTCTGTTCTGACAGGCCGTTTTTTTTTACGCTGCCGCTTCGAAAAATGGCCGCATAAAAAAACAGCCGCGAAAAAGAAGTGCAGGTCACTTCTTGGGACGTTTTTGGAGCCGTTTGTCATAGACTCTATTGAAAACAGCTAAAAAAAACAGCATACAGAGTATACCCTAATTTTCTGATTGTAAAGAGGGGTGATAACATTAACAAAAGTTAACCCTTCACCCTGGGGTCATCTATAGCCATACGGAGACAGGAGGAGGATTACAGCTTCTCCTCTCCTTGCATGCTGCCAGCACGTTACCCTACTGGGAAAGGGTTCATATTAACTTCAAAGTGCCCTCCCTCTAGTTGGGTCCTGCACCAGTTGGGAAAGGTAATTATCTTTAGTTATAGACAGAAACCTGTTTCCTTTATTAGATCCGCAGGTTTCAGTTTCCCAATTTATATCTGGGTAGTTAAAGTCCCCCATAATAACTAACTAACTTTGATTCTGACTTAGTAGTAGGTTTTCTGTGGATTCAAATGATATTTGGTGGCTTATAGCAAACCCAAACTGTATTTTATATTGTTTTTTTCCTTTCCTGTATTTCTACCCATAGAGACTCCACACAATCATTTCACTTATTATAGATATCATTCAGCAGTGTGGGCTTTAGACAGAACATTATAGAAATGCATGAAGAAATGCATGAAGCAACTGGAAAAGTACTGGAGATGGGTGGGTATTAAAATATATTTTAATTATACTTTGAAAGTTTACCCAACAGCATGGCGTAATATTATTATATAGTTTTACTATGTACTGCTCCTCTATGCTCCTATATTTAATCCCCAAAATTAAAAAAATTCTTGGAGATCAGAAGATACTTGTATTATGTTATTTCGTCATCCATCTATAATGGTCACAGGGAAAACAAAGGGTTTTAAAGGGGAGTTTCCAAGTGTATTCGTGCTCATGACAGATGGTAAAATGTAAAAAAATTTTCTCCTTCACCCTTGATCGTACTAATGTTATTAACTTTCCACACATTTTTACATAGGGTGTTTTAGAGTTAACTGATAATATTCCTGTAATATCCCTGATAGTCTAGAGTGGCTTAAAGGGGTTTTCCCATGAGAGGCATTTATGACATATCCACAGGATATGTCATAAATGTCAGATAGATGCGGGTCCCATCTCTGGGACCCACACCTATCTCTACAACGGGGCCGCCTAAACCCTGTTCTAGATTTGTTTGATCTCGCTGACTCCCAGACACTTCCTGGTTATATGATCGTGAGCTACGTAAACAGCATAACCCACTGAAGTACGCTGTTTCCGTAACTCCCATAGTAATAAATGGCAGTTATGGACGCAGCATAGCATGCGAGCTTCGCTGTTTCCGTAACTATCATTCATTTCTATGGGACTAACGGAAACACCTCATTCAGCCGCAACACAGAGCGCCTGAACAGGGTTTAGGGGGCCCCGTTCCCAGAGGTGGGATCCGCATCTATCTGACATTTATGACATATCCTGTGGATATGTCATAATTGTCCTTCATGGGAAAACCCTTTTAATGGTTAGCACCTTGTATCTCTGGAGGTCTAGGGTGGTTATGAGTTAATATCTAATATACCTGAAGGTGAAGGATGGTTAATGAATCATTTATTATTATTATTATTATTATTATTATTATTATTATTATTATTATTATTATTATCATATGGTTTAGGATAGTAAAGGGGTTAATGATGGTGGTCTAGGGTAGGACTATATTTTATTTAATCTAAACAGGGGTCAGAGCTCTGTTTTTCATATATAGAGCTTCAAATCCCCTGCTTTCCTTGGTGATGTTTGATTTTAATTTTTTTTTTGTGCTTTTTTCCACATCATTATTTATATTAACAAAATAACCGTTTTCACACTGGCCACTGAGCCTCATAATAGGCTGACATTTTCTGTTCTACATAAAAGGTTGTTTTTTAGCAGTCATCCAACTATCATGAGAGAAGGAATTAATGACAGGTTATGCCTCTATAATACAGCTTGAGGCATATAACTCAGGATCACGCCATTGTGAAGGATGGTTTATTTGCTTATATTCTCTGTATTAAATTACATTATGAATTATCAAGCAGGATGCCGAATTACTAAGATATGTATTCTGCATTATTTTAATGACCTTTGCTCTACATAGTTCTTCTCGAGTCTCAAAGAAATGTGTTATCTTTATGTGTTCATAATATGGTCTTCATACATCTATGCAAGCGGGTTGGCTGAACGCCCAGATATAAAATGCAACTGTTTCTCGTGATCGCAACAAACTCCCCCATGGGAAAGAACAGTTAACGACACCCCATTGTATCTTTGTCTCTAGGTGTTACCTGATGTCAGCATTTTAATGAATAATTATAATTATGTACTTGAAATATTCTTATGGTCTGCTATTGGCTGAATAAGAAATATTGTCACATTGCCTCTGATTGGTTAACCTCAAGCCTACACCCCTTTTGAATGATATCATTGTAATTGAGTTCGGCAATAATCCCCCATAGGAGTATTTTGAACATACCAGCAGCGTCTGTGTGTTATTTCCCCTCTCTCTATATATATCGGTATGAAATCTCCTGATAAGGATGCTGGATAAAGTTCCTGGTGTGAGTGTCTGTTGGAACACTCGTCTAAATTTCAGTGTAATATATTTTGAGCCATTGACTTCCACGACAGTAATGGTGCCAAAACAACCCGGGAGATTGCTCGTCTGATTGCTGTTGCTAGAGACGTCTGGCTTTACATCTGTGAATTGAAAAAAAAACGCGGTAGGTAAGGAGCTGATTCTTACACGATTTACACATGTATTGCGTAAGCCTCGTAATTTAGCTGTCATGAATTCACATCTTCTGGACGGGGTCAGTAATGGTATGAGAGGATGGATGCAAAAAGGTATGATAATAGAGGATGGACAGATCACCTCCGAGCATAGCAACCCCTGCAGAGGTCACAGAGCATGCCTAGAACACTCTCCTATAGAAGTCAACGGTTCATCTCCAGAATATTTCCTATGGACCATGTGGCTGGTGTAAAGCATATCTTTGAATTCTGTAGACAGAGTAGAGCTGCTGCTCTGGCAAGAAGGCTGCCCTCATACTCATGTACAGAAAATAGAATAACAAAAATGTACAATCAGAAAAATACAGATTAGAAAAAAAGAATAAAAAGTAAAAAAAATATATGTAATTGATAAATTCCCTTTAAATGATAGCAGCGGCCACTAGGGTGAGCTCACTGTATAGGGACTTATAGGTATTAAACGTAATAATAAATTTGTATGTAGTGAGTTCCCTCTCAAGCTGGGTTTTCATGTCGCAGTCAAAATGCATTTTTTTTGTTATGCTGCATTTAGGAGGTGAAGGTGGTCGGGATTCCGAAAAAAAGCAGAGCTCACTGTTTTCGTAACTCCCATAGCTAATTAGAGTTATGGAAACAGCATAGCACAATGAGTGACCATCTCACCAGGCAGGGGAGGGGTCAGGAAACCCTCTTTCTTGAGATAGGTGCGGGTCTGAGGGGTGGAACCCGCATCTATCAGACACTTATGGCATAAATGAGATTAAGATTCTGCTTTGCAAGAACTATTTGCTTTAGACCTCTTGCACATGACAATCTGTATCACACAGATCCCAAATAAGGTGACCATAGTATTCTCTGGATGCATACTTTACCACCTTATTCCTCCAATTTTCACATGAAGGTCTTTTCTCACAGAAACCATTAAAATGTGTGAGAAAAAAAAAATTGCGCCATGCTCCATTGCATGACATTTGATTAATGTATTCTTTCCCTAGAAGAATTGTTTCTAGGGAAGAATACTGTTCCTTAAAGAGGCTAATTATGATGGCATGCGGCATATGGAGGGCAATATAGTACAATCTGTGTATTATTGTATACATCTGTGCACTGCGTGAATGAAGCTTAAGTTGTACTCAAGTTCAGTAGGCTGAGGCATCCCCCACACTTTGATAATTCTTGAGTATTCCAGGTACTTGCAGACAGGTACTATAGGAGTTATTCCTCATTCTTACACCTCTGTCAACTTCTAACAATGTAAACTAAAGTTATTGAAAATCATGTATAAAAGTGTCAGCGGTGGGAAATGTCATAGTTTAGCCTTTTAGAATAGTGCTCCGTATACAACAGCAGTTTTACAATCAGAATAGCGCAGCATTTAGCACTATTCTTGCAGTCAAAATGATGAAAACCTTGAAGAAACCTCTGTCTGAACCCATTATGAGTCCTTGGGTTCCGGTAGTCATCGTTTGGATCTGTTGTTCGTTGGACCTGTCACAGCGCTATAGTAACGATAACGCTAGTGTGAAGTCTTAAACGTTTTGTGACATTTTCAAGTGTAGGACTAAAATAGCTTTCCTAAGAGGTCTCATGTGCTACCCATTCCTTATACATTGTGAGAATCTTTGTGTATATGTTACATGCTTGAGACATCAAAGTGAAGGTTTGTATACATGACTCCCATCATGTTTTGTTTCCTGGGGACTGGGTATAGTACATACTTTTGGACATCAGGTAATAAACATTACCATGATATTATGAATATATTTTTATAACTGTGGTGAAGGGGAGGTTTGTATGAGGCAGGTATGTTCACACAGGGCGGATACGCTGCATAAATGTACCTAGCGTATCCGCCCTGGAATTCCAGCCTAAAAAACGCACCAAATTGTGGTGCCGTTTTTCAGGGCGAAATGTCCGCTGCAGAAAACAGCGGGTTGAAGAAAAAAAAAAAGCTTATACTTACCTATAGTCATGGCGACGCCTCCCTCCGATGTCCTGCAGCCCAGCCTCCTAGGAAGACATTTCATCCCATGTGACTGCTGCAGCCTGTGACTGGCAGCAGCAGTCACATGGAATGAAACGTCAGAAAAACAGTGATTCTGAAGCATAAACTGACATGCTGCGGATTTAAAAAATGCGCCGCAAGTCAATTTCGGAACTTATTTTGCTGTATTTTTTACACCTCGTGTGGATGAGATTTGTTCAAATGTCATCCACTCTGCTGCTACTGTATTGCACTGTGGATTTTCCGCAAGGAAATCCGTTGCGGAAAAACAACAGTGTTTTCGCTACGTGTGGACGTGTTAGAGTTTGGACGCTCTGTCATTACGAGAAACTACTTTTAGAACCTCTAGATTTTCCGTGACAATTGACCGGTAGATGCATTTTTCATAATCAGAACACTCTTCATCTCATCTAGACTGACTTTGCCAGTGTTTGAGATGTTATTACATGCGGTGCTCCCGTACAGCAGGGTGCTCACATTTTTTTTAGTTGAACGGTAAGTTCTGGAAAATCTAGCAGGATAATCAGAAAATCTTTTTTCTACTGGTTAGAGCACTAATAGAACAACCTGTTAATAGCAGCAAGCTCTGTTTATCATTTGTGAACTCTGTCTTGAAAAATAAAGTAAAGACGCAGACCGTTTGAGAAAAACAATATTTGTAATTAAAAATCAACAGACGAATATTCATAAGGTTTCACGTGACAGAAGCTGCCACAAAGGTCTCTGGTGTAATTGCTTTTTTTTCTTGAATATTCTCTGCGACGTGATGATAAATCTACACTCTATCCAATGCGCAAGAAAAATGACAGTGACTTTTCATTATGCTGGAGGAACGCGGCGCATCTATCATCCGCTTGCCTCTGCTGTAGTTTTAATTACACCACTTCACTCAGGAATGGGAATTCAAGTAATAAACCTTGCAAGAAAGTAGGTTTTAATTTGTGGAACAGCAGTTAAATGCTTGGCTTCAATGCAGTTGATTTGCAGTAAAGATAGCATATTTTAATATCATAAATAATGAACAGCATTGCCAACGCAATGTGTTCTAAGTAACTAGAAGTCTGTAGGCTGGAAACACCAGGTACCCTCCAGGTCATACTAGGCGATGGTGACATCATCAGAGACTGTTTAAAGTTTACCATCTTTCATAGACATTGTAGGGTGCATTAAAACTGGCATAGATGAAGATGATAGTGTCAGGCTGCTGCTGCCAAGGCAAATGAAATCATTGTGTGCATCACAAGGGGAGTGAACATAGTTTAAACACTTTATAAATCAGTAGTCAGACTGAACATGGAATATTGTTTACAGTTTTGGGCACTAGTAAATAAAAAAAGACAGTAGAGCTTGAGCGGGGTCAAAGGCGGACAACTAAAGTAATTGATGGAAAGGGTGGACTACAGTACCTAGAAAGGTTATTTCATTTCGAAAAAAGACGGCTGAAGGGTGATCTAATAACTATATATGAAATATAGAGATCTCTTACATGATCTATTTATACCCGGGACTGTAACTGTAAAAATGGGGCATTCACTGCATCTAGAGGAAAAAAGGTTTCTACACTGACATAGAAGGGGATTCTTTACTGTAAGAGCAGTGAGACTATGGAAAGCTTTGCCAGGGGAAGTTGTTATGGTGAGTTCACTGAAAGAGTTCAAAAAAGGCCTAAATGCCTTTCTTGAGTAATAATATTACAAACTATATGTACTAAATTACTGTAGATGGGATTTGTTCTGATTGCCACATTTGGAGTAGGGAAGGAATTTTTTGCCCGCTTTTGCGTCATGGAGGTTTTTGCCTTCCTCTGGATTAACATTGCAGGATAATAGGCTGATAATAGCCTTACCAACTATGCTACTATATTACTATGTAAACTGAAACATGATCACAAGCTGTGATGCTCTGGTCATGACTGCAGACGGATTTCATATGTCCTCTATGGCTTCTCCTGTGTTCTATATGCATATTGCTAAATACACCTATTAATTGAAATAAGCTACTGGTAAATTTCATAGACATGGCAAATTTATTGAGGAATACGATATAGCTGCTGAACTGAGCTTGGTTGTACCTGGTGTAGTTCATGCAATTTTTCTCTACAGAGAGGTGATGACAAACTTTCGTAAAGCAGCTGTACAGAGCGCATCTTGAAAAATGAAAATGTTATAGGCTTCTGTGGCTATTTTATATTGTTATGTATTTTTAGATTCATTTTCCACATCTGAACCTCATATATATTGATGTCTGGGACCGGCCCCTTTTCCTGTGGGGAACCTGTGAAACAGAACATTGTGCACTCCCTACAAAATTAGGGAGAAATTATCTAGTACCCCCTGCAGACTTCCCCTCATCCCTTCTTATGCTCTACCTCTCATTCCCACAGCACTGCAAGTGCCTAATCAATATATGAATACATATAGTTCATGTAGGAATACACAATGCCTAAAAATGTTCGCTGTCACACATGCCCTTATCAAAGCCACCTGCCTACTGTGGTGTGGTAAATCCAGTCCTGTATAAATGAATATATATAGCAAATTATTCCAAAAAGGGGCCCACCATCACCTAGTAATCATCCCATGGGACCTAGAGGATAGCCATATTATTATTTATTATTAAGGTGGCACACTTATTATTGTGCAAGAATAATGCCCATTTATTTGATGTAAGGGAAACGGCACAAGCCCCAATTAGTATTCTGTCATTCTTAAGGGACCCAACAAATATGTGATATGGATCCCACAAATCCATGTACCACTGTGTAAAAAGAGTTAGAGTAAATGTATACAGTAGTCCAAGACAGAGGATCTAAATCTGGGAGGATCCTCTATGGGGCCCAGATACTACTGATGGCTGCCCTGAACGCGAGCATAGATGGGTAGATGTGGGTAGGAGTCCATGGGTAGGTGAGTCACAAAGGCTTTCTAAAATAGTGAGCGAGCACCTGGTGCCAACTGTCTGGATAAGCGATTTAGTGTACACCTTGCCATGATTGCCTGGATGAGGGGTCTATTATATGAGCTCTATATGAGCTCTTGTTTGTTCTCTGTAGGATCCTGATGAGTGTACATTGCATGACCCCATTTTTTTCACCACTGTAGAGTCCTAATGTTTGCACCCTGTAAAGCCCTGTTTTTTTATATTGTTTCTCACTATTATTTTAGCACTGTGGACTTCACTTAGGAAGGCTAGTGCAAAGTTAAACTTGAAGTATTCAGACTTTATTTTTTTGGACTCATTAGGAAATAAAAACTTAAATCTGACTAGTTGCTATGTTCCACTTTTTATCTTCACTCTTAAATGAAGCCCAGTATGGCACTATTGTTTGACCACTTTACAGCAATATTAGAAGTTAGAATTCGGTTTGTCTCTTTTATTCACATACTGTATAGGACTTATGTGGGCACTGTATGGCACAATCTTTTGGGCACTCTACGGCATGTATTTATAATATATAATTGTTTTGGTTGTGCTGCCAATGTGTTCAGGGAATGCAGCTGGGATGAAAGATGTTCACATTATATGGACATTGTACAGTTGTATGCGGTATTATGTGCACACTGTGTTCATTATATATTTGTAATATAACAGGTGTAATTTTGAATGTGTAACCTTATATATGGGGATATGGCCAGGACATGCATCATAAATGGTCATCCCATTGCAGAAATGTCACTAGAAATGTTTCAAGAATATTGACAACTATGTTGTGGCCACCATCCAGGGCTGATCTTCGTTTTTGTTTTTTTTTGACCTGTGTGATCACACGGGACATGTCAGGTGCCTCTGTTGAGGTGTCCCATGTGATGGCCTGGCACCCGCGACTTGTATTCACTGCAAATATTAATATGAATTGCGTGGCAGTATTATTTAGACATTGTACAGCACTGTTATTGAATTACTTTATGCATGTAGCTGTTATTTGGTAACCGTGCGTTGGTATAATTTGAGCACTGTATGGTTGTATTTATATTGTGTGATGCTACTTAGGCACTGTACGGTATATCTTTGCAGTTTATTGTAGCACTACATAGTGCCATCATATGGCACTTTTATTTGGGCATCATACTGTATGGTGCTTATACTTAGACGCTATTTGGTATGGTTATTTGTACACTGCGTGATAGTGCACCATATCGTGCTAATATTAGGTACCACACAGGGCACCATCCTGAGTAAAGTAAACCCTACTGGGAATACAGCAACTTGTCTTTTCTAGGTGTATACACAGTCTGTCAGTGTCTCCTTTTATTAATATTTTTTTGATATTTTAGAGAAGCATACTTTATAGTTTTATAGTTAAATAAGTATGCAAGGTCAGCACTGCAGTATAAATACAGATGGAAGCCGGTTTCACACGCCACGGTTTTTCCCAAAGAGGAAGATTCCTTTCTATATGTATCTCATCCAGTTTAAAAAAAACAAAAAAAAGCATTGTAGGCGCCAAACATGCCACACGACACCACAACTCAGTGACTGCACCATGAAGGTCTATACAATAGTTCGAATTTAACATAAACCGTAACAAAATGATGCAGTGCACGGCTTTTTTTTTTTTCTTGTAATACATTGTTTCTCCATTGTATTGCGTTACACACACTCCACTAACTGTGTATCAATTTACATCTATCTATTGCAGTCACAACATGTTTAATATAATTCCATCACTTCACTTCTAAATTTCATCACTCTACAAAAATCTAATGTATTGTGTAGCCCCCTCCTTCTTTATACTGCTTCTGCAAATACATACTTGAGATTGAATGATGAGGCGCGGTATGTTAGGCCTAGCATAAGTAATGTAATAAAAGAAAAACTTCTAGTTATTCTGAAATCTATCAAGCCCAAGATTACACTTTTAAAATTATCATATAAAACGGTACCTTAGTTTCTCCTTTTCTCTAACATGAAATGTGATGTTCTATCCCAGCTCCCCTCACCCTTCCCCCTGTCACTGCAGCGCCTTTCATCACAATGGAGAATTTCAGATTGAATCTGTTGCAAAGCCTTCGAAAGCACATTCAGCTGAGATCTTTGTTGCCCTACAGAGATCACATTTCCTGGTAAATTAACAATGTCACATGTATTTTCCCCTTACTTCTGCAGCCTGATATACTGCCGGAATAGAGACAGTGTCCACAAAATCCACCCAGACAAGTCAAACTAAGTTTGACCTAACTGCTGTATGAGGGACTGAAAGTTTCATCCACAATGGTACATTCAATGCTCAGAACAGCTGTCAAACTTTTTTTGGGCCCACTCCATTATCTGTAAGGTAAAAGTGGCAATAATATAAGATAATCTACTGTTAATCAAACACTTCATTGAACTTGTGGATAATATTTAGTTTTAAACTGTTATTGAAATATATGGTATAGCTTAAAAGGAGGAAGTAAAAAATTTTTTAAAAAATGAAATAGCAAAATAATTATTTGTATTATTCAAGTTTTACTGTCCTGCTTTCTATCTCTATTCAGCACTATGCACATAGTACCGGGTATCAAATAACACCACCACACTGTGCGCTTGTAATACTGTTCCTTAATGCTATTATCAAATACAGCAGTTCCATACAGCATCCACTATAAGTCCCGTACATTACCCAGTTTCATATTGGCAGATAATATATCCATACAATACCCAAAACAGGCTACTATTAATGCAATACAGTGCCCTTTATAATAGTGCCATACAGGTTGACAATTACCAAAATATTACCTTCTCATCTTATTTTAATACTTTCACCTATTGCCTCCTACGTGGAAAGGTATGGCCTGTTCTTATCCTTGTTTAAGATAGTGACTGCCTTTGAAAATGCAATAAAAATGCAAAATGTTAACGCAACCTAATAAAGGCTATGTGAATATTTGCATTTTATATTCTTTACTACTATTCGCTTACAATAAAAAATGCTGAAATTTTGGAAAGAGTTTTGATAAAAAAATCCACCGTTTTGTGTATGCAGAGCCTATGCACAGATATATAAACCAAACTGATGAAGTTGGTGCACCATGGTTGCCAACTACAAACAAACTTTGTTTGCAATCTGATCCTACAGTTTTGTATTACTCTCCTCACTCTGCCCCTAGTTTTTTTTCTAACCTACTCCTGAGTACTGTAGGCATCTGTGGTCAGAGTAGCTTTAAGATCTGAGATCTTCACAGATTATTCACATCAGGACTACCCAAGCAAGAGCTGAACCTCTGAATCTATAAAAGGACGTCTGATTGCCCTTGCTTGCTATTTGGGTGCTGACATCTGTATGGTGAGGTCAATATAAATTCTTACTAAACGGCAATGGAAATTAAAGGCTATGTACACTTTTGAAGACAATTTCTTTTAATAAATCAATGCTCTATTTTATTTTGAACAACTTTATAATTGTTTTTTTACTAAAAGATGTTAACTTTTTGAGATACAGCTTCTATGTATCGTGTAACTGTATCTTGTGGTCAAAGCCAAATCCGTCAGGTCTGCAGGACTGACGGCTTCAGTGAACGCTGGTCCTAAGTTCATCTTAGTTGTGATCGATAACAGCTGGATCCTGTCCTGTATACCTGACAGATTTGGCTTTGAACACAAGATACAGCTTCTAAGTATTCAGGATACATGGAAACTGTATCTTAAAAAGTAAAACATTTTTTTGAATAAAAAAAACAATTCAAAAGTTGCTTCAAATAAAATAAAACATTGATTTAAAAAAAAAAAAACTTCAAAAGTTTACATAGCTTTTAAGTAAATAAAACATATCTATGCATTCACTTCATTATGATGTGCACACGGGCGGAAACCTCCGACGGAACCGCTCAACGGAAAGCAGCGCTGATGTGAACAGGCCCTAAAAAATGCATTATATACTGCATCAAAATTGCATGTGTGGCAGTTTTTCATGCATTTTTCTTAGTCCCTGTACTCATGATTTGGTATGTACAGGGGAGGCCCGGCTCATTGCTATTATTCTGCCGCCTTCTATCTGCAGGGGGGAGCGGAGATGATTTACAAGTTCAGCATCAGTCTGTCCTGGACTGCAGCATACCTATGATAGGTGGAGCGTCCTCTCTTCCTTACAGAATGTGTGCTGCATCTAGTACTACAGGCAGCAGTGGATTAGCTGACCACGCACTACAGCCATAGAGAAATAGAGAGAGGGTACTGTACGATTAATTATCCCCGCCCTCTATCTCTTCCTTGCATTGCATCCCGACTTCCGCTTCCTTGGGGGTTGGCAGACTCAAAAGTCTGTGTTTGCATGGCGCATGTGCTGTGCAAACTTTAAGAAACAAATAATAAAATTTACGGACAGGGTTTTTTCTGCGGACAGAGAAAAAAACACCTGGTTTTTGTGGACTTTACATGAGTTCACAGATGGTTGGCGGGAGGATGGAGCAGCTGAACTATCTTCATCTCTTATTCTCAATGGTAGGATACATGTTATGTGCTTCCATTTTTATAATAGTGACCTTTTATAGTAAT
Source organism: Rhinoderma darwinii (assembly GCF_050947455.1). NCBI lineage: Eukaryota > Metazoa > Chordata > Amphibia > Anura > Rhinodermatidae > Rhinoderma > Rhinoderma darwinii. The sequence continues at coordinate 126,498,520 of NC_134690.1, read as the reverse complement.
CCTACTGTGTTGATGATAATTAAATAATAAAATACCTGCTTATTTAAACATGAATTATGTTATACATTTTAAAAACTATATGTTTAATATAATTAAAAAAATATGTTTAATATAAGAAGTTTATTTAAACAATTCAGGATGTAAATTTCTCATGATAGATTCCTTCTAAGTCAAATGTCTTCATTTTAACCTCATGCCATTTTAGATCATCCAACATCTAACAACTGATTTATTTCACACGTTATAGGGGTCGGAGCTCTGTTATTTTGTTTTTTTATATACAGAGTTTCAAATCCCCCGCATAAACAGAATAAAGATAGGGCTCCAATGAGACACAAAATAATAAGTCTCACCACTGTCTATGATAGTTTCCTGACAGTCATGTTGGATGCACATTGACACAATTGTTTTATTAATGTTTTACTAAGCGTGTGGTTAATCCACGGAGCATCAATATTTTCTGAGGCGTTGAGTACAGTTTGGACTTACAGTTGTGTTAGAATTGGTCATGTAACTCAATGCTTTAATGCTTGTTATATATTGGCCCAAGTTTACCCCTTACAATAAATACAATTTAAAGCTTTCATACAGCACGTGAAAATTCTGTTTTCAAATTAGTGAAATAAGCGTGTTTTTTATTCCGTACAGTGCTCCCAAAGTACAGTTTGCTTTTCATGAGAAACAAACTACTTGAGATGGTATAAAGCTGCAATAAAAGTTTGATGAATCTCCCATCGTGAGCAAGAGCAAATCTTTTCTGCTGCTGGGCCCTGAAACACATTGCTTTTCATGACAGCGTGACCGCTATGAGGTTCCGCCGCATCAAAGTTTAATTACAATTTTCTTTTGCAGTCTGCAGCTGATATGCATCTCCCGTCCCACATCTCAGAACTACGGCTGCACAAAAAATATTGATGTTTTATGAATAAATAGTAATAACACAGAAAAGAACAACATAAAATATTAAGCTTACAGTGTTCTCTGAACATCTTGTGCCATCATTATTTTTTACACTTTGCACACACAAGAGGCAGTACAAACTCGAGTCAGTAGTAGTAGCATATACGTTTCTTGAATACAGAAAATGCTAAGCGCTGCATGAGAGGGTCTCAAGTGGAATAGTCAGGCAGCTAGTTAAAAAGCATCCTAGAAATAAAAAAAACGTGAAACAACAAAAACATAATACAGAGAAATCACAAATTATAGCAATATGTAGTATACAATCTCAGGAAATTTACATTTATGAGTGCAGAATTATATGCTGCAGATACAAACATTCAGTAAAATATAAAAAAATATGATATATAAATTATAGTATCTATAATTGACAACAAAGAAAACTGTCCTCTGATCACAAAGTGTCCACCTGCTGGGACCCCCAACAGTCACTTGTAATCTGTTAGGAAACTTGGGTTCAATTTCCCTGCAGAGCCACCGCAGGGGAAAATTAACATTTCACACAATTTATGCTAATCTAATAGTGTATGTGATACACAGCCAAATTGCAAATCATTTACTTCAAAAATTGCCACGTTTTATACATGAAAAGTCACTACCATTAGTTGTCTCCCTACCTGCAAATCTGCTGTTCACTCCCCATTGTCATGCGAATTCCGTCTCTAGTTACAGAGAAGCCGATACGGACTGCAGGAGGTGGGGGGTGTCTCTCCTCTGTGGTGCGCTCCCAAGTACAAAGGTGTCAGTAGCGGTCTAGACCAGATGCTATTGTTCATTGTGAAATACATTGTGGGTGGTTTTGCATATAACAAATTACATTTTCTGAATTATCATCTGTTAACAAACTTTATACTAACTATTATGCTGCTTGCTGCTGATTTTATAACTGACAGTTCGTCTATGAGCGGATCCTGCATCTCTCTGACACACAGGATCCAACTAATAATCTTTGTTAGCTGGATCCTTTTAGATGTGATCGTTATTAGTTGAATCCTGTGTGTCAGGACCCGCACTCAGCCGAGCCATCTGTTTAAAAAATTGCTTACAAAAGGTGTACAT